>NW_027529573.1:363769-424012 GCF_008692635.1 Crocuta crocuta
CCCCCGTTTTCTTGTTTTGTTTTTTTTCTTTCATGGCTTATTGTCAAGTTGGTTTCCATATAACACTCAGCACTTATCTCAATAAGTGCCCTCCACCATGTCCATCACCCCTCTTCCCCTCTCCCCCATCCCCATCAGCCCTCAGTTTGTTCTCAGTATTCAAGAGTCTCTCATGGTTTGCCTCCCTCCTCTCCCGAACTATTTTTTCCCCTTCTCCTCCCCTATGGCACTATGTTAAGTTTCTCCTGTTCCACTTATAAATGAAAACATATGATATCTGTCTTTCTCTGCCTGACGTGTTTCACTCAGCTTAACATCCTCGAGTTCCATCCACGTTGCTACAAATGGCCAGATTTCATTTTTTCCCATTGCCATGTAGTATTCCATTGTATAGATAAACCACATCTTCTTGATCCATTCTTCAGTTGATGGACATTTAGGCTCTTTCCATGATTTGGCAATTGTTGAAAGTGCTGCTATGAACATTGGGGTACATGTGCCCTATGCATCAGCACTCCTGGATCCCTTGGGTAAATTCCTAGCAGTGCTATTCCTGGGTCATAGAGGAGTTCTATTGCTAATTTTTTGAGGAAACTCCACACTGTTTTCCAGAGGGGTTGCATCAGTTCACATTCCCACTAACAGTGTAGGAGGGTGCCCTTTTCTCCACATCCTCACCAGCATCTATAGTCTCCTGATTTGTTCATTTTAGCCACTCTGACTGGCGTGAGGTTGTATCTCAGTGTGGTTTTGATTTGTATTTCCCTGATAATGATGATGCTGAACATGGTTTCATGTGTCTGTTGTCATCTGGATGTATAGAGGAATGGATTTATATCCAAGGCCACCTGGACCCAGAAGTCTGTCACAGGTCCCACATCTGAGTGGTAGAGAGGTGGAGATACTGGGACTCTGTCCCTGAGGCCACAGGCCCTGTGGCCCTGGGTTGGAACAGAAGATGTCCAGACTCTTTGAAGGTGTCACTAGGATGACTAATAGACTGACGACCCAGCTGTGAAAGCACAGGAAAAGTGTGTCTTACATCCCCATTGACTTGAGCTCCAAGGGAGCTGCACTGAAGCTGCTGTCCCACAGTCAATGTACAGAGCAGCCTTTGGTGCTGATTGGAGCACAGAGATTTTCAGGGCTAAGCTGCCCACAGGGACAGAGACTCACCCTGGGATTCCTGAGCATCAGCTTGTCCCCTAAGAGCGGTGTTCAGGGAACATCCTGAATGCCCTTATGACAGGGCCTCAGTCACACTCAATGTCTTGGGGTTTTCATTTGATGGGGATTCTGTTCCCTGGTAATGGTGACACTGAGGACAGCTGAGTGAGCACAGGTTGATCCTGACTTCTGGAGGGACAGAGAGGCCCTTCAGGCTTCAGGTTCAGGACACCATACACTCAGAGAGAGGAGAGATGTGTGTGTGTGTGTGTGTGTGTGTGTGTGTGTGTGTGACCAAAAACGGGCTAAGTGGCCACCAATCCCTCTTATGGTTTTTCCTAGGGGACGGTTCCCCATAAATCTGATTCTGATTTGAAGATCTTTAAATCTGATTTAAAGATCAAATGTCTCAAAGACCATTTTCTTGGAGGAGGATATATTTGTTCTCTGAGGACTCACGAGAGCAAACCTAGTAACAAAGTACTGAGTGAGAAGTTCAGGTCATATGTTGAGTCATTTGTGTAAATATCAGCTGTATTTATATATGAGATTATCTTGTAATTTTCACATGTGATATCTTCTCTTTGGGTTGTGCTCCCTCCATTAATTTACTAGAATGAGTAGATGAGCTTAGGCAACATGCCCTCTTTTTAAATCTCTATTTCAAGAAAAATTTTTAATAAAGACTTAGATATTGTGGATGGCAGAACCAGCCCCATCTGTCTCACAGCCCCAGAAGGAGGATGAGAACATGGCAGAAAGAATGGGATGTGATCACCTATCCTTACATCATAGGAATAAAAGGCAGAGCCGATGCCCCTCCTTGCCCATTGCCTTTCACTTTCCCTTTATGGTAACTCTCTATTCCATGAGTGAGGAGGTGAAGAGAGGATCCAGGCCATGGTGGAGAAAGCCCTGAGCTCTACTTGCTGAAGCCTATTTACTAGCTTGGAGACAATCCCTCCCCCGCTGTATTTTGTCCTTTGCCTAGGGAGCATTTCACCTCAAGTTCATGAAGCAAATTTATTTTTGTTGTATGATTGCCCTGTTCATCTGTCTTTCCATGCAAATCATGTCTTCACAGTTTCCTGTGTGATGCAGTGGAGGACGAAATACGAGGCATGTGTGATTCAGGGCTGAGGCCTCATGTGTCTCCTGGGAGTGCAGGTGCAGGAACGCCACACACAGTGAGGACTGTGCTTGCCCAAGGGTGCAGGGGCCAGACATAGACTTTCCTGGTCTTCCTGGTCCAGACCCCTGCACTCTCAGGAGCAGGCCACCCATGCCAGCTGCTGACCTCCAACATCATGCAGCCCATGCCACCCTCTTCAGGACCCTTTCTGATATCACCTTTCTGAACTTTGCAGTTGGACCTTTCTGATGTCACCACCAGCACCAGTTGAATTGCTAGGTCAGCTCTGTGGCATTTGGGGTTGAGACATTCTTTTTTTCAGGGCATCAAAGTACTCAGTTAGACAGCTAGCTGAAACATTTGTGTTACAAGATATTTCAGGATTACTTGATATCTAACTTTGCTCCTACCTTCTCGATGGTTTCATTATTGGGACATAATGCACTTGAACCAACTTCAAGCCTTAAAGTTCCCTTGTGAAGCCCACTGGTTTAACCCTGACAATAATTCTTCTCGGGTTACCCTTACAGGTTGACTAATTTGATTATTGTTGTTATTGTAAAGGTCTCCTGTTATGTTCACCTGTTAGATTCTCCTGTAAGGTTCATACAGGATTTTTGTTCTTGAGTACTTCTGTGGGTTCTATTTTACCCTTGAATAATCATTTTATCTCTACAATAATTATATTGACTCTAATATATTTGAGATATTTCTAGTTTAATTTTGTAAATTATCTCAGTACAAGGTTTGATATTAAATAATATTTCTATAAATGGTATATATAATCATTATGATGCCGTACCCTGACAGTTTCCTCCTCTCTTCCTTCTTGACTGGAATATATATATTTATATAAACACACACACACACACACACACACACACAAACCACACACTCAAAAACACTTTTAGTTTGCCCTGAGAGCTCAGGTGTTTTTTCTGGTCATGGATACCAACATCACATGATCATATAAATATTTATGAATAAATAAATATATATATGTGTACACACACACATATAATTGGCTATCTCCATTTAACAGTACCTGTGAATCTCTTTCCTCTTGATTCATGGTTCATCTTTAATTTGGCCACTTTCCCAATGAGAAACATCCATGTTGGTCTCAACTATTTGTCATTGTTAACAACTCTGAACTGGACATACCTGTATATTCATTCTTAAGTGTACTGTATAGATAGTTTTCTCTAATAATTGAATTCTATAAATATAATATTGAGGAACACTATGTATATATTTAATATTTTGATACACATTAAACATTTATGTTCCAAAATTATTCACCAATTTAGCATTTTTCAACAGCAATGTGGAAGGGTCCCTATTTACCAATACATGATAACAGATAATAAATACATGAATCTTGATCAATAGTTGCCAATTGTGTAATTGAGGAATACTTTCATCCTCACTTTGTATTTCTACACTTACTATGGACATTTCCATACATTGACATTTGCATACATTGACATTTAGGAACTAGTACTACCATAACAAAGTACCACACACTAGATGTCTTAACAAAAGAAATGTGTTGTCCTACTGTTCTAGAGGCTGGAAGTCCAAAATCCACAGGGCAGGGTCATGTCCCCTTTGAAAACTGTAGGGGAATCCTTCCTTGTCTCTTCATGACTACTAGGACCCTGAGGGCAATTTTTGTCTTCCCCATCCAGCAGCTCAAACTTCACTCTCTCTCTCCTTATTCTCATGGAACCCTCATCATCTCCACATGGCAGTACTGATAGAAGGACACTAGTAATA
Organism: Crocuta crocuta; assembly: GCF_008692635.1. Taxonomy (NCBI): domain Eukaryota; kingdom Metazoa; phylum Chordata; class Mammalia; order Carnivora; family Hyaenidae; genus Crocuta; species Crocuta crocuta. The sequence continues at coordinate 367,848 of NW_027529573.1, forward strand.
TTGAACTATGAGGTCACACTACCCCAGTGTGGTCTCATCTTAACTAATGACATCTGCAACCAACTTGTTTTCAAGTAAAATCACATTCTTGGGTCCTATGGGTTAGAACTTCAACATACTTTCTTTGGGGAACAAAATTTCATTAAAGAACGTTAAACAAAGAACATTAAAATAGAAGAATCCTTTCAAAAATATTTCTATTATTTTTCTTACAAATTATGCAATATATTTGTCTTGCATTAAAATGAATCTTAATTTTAAAATACTTTATAAACATACAAAATGTTTTCCTCCATTTGTTCTTTTTTTAAAGATTTTTTTAATAGTTTATTTATTTTTGAGACAGAGAGAGACAGAACATGAGCAAGGGAGGGGCAAAGAGAGAGGGAGACACAGAATCTGAAGCAGGGTCCAGGCTTTGAGCTGTCAGCACAGAGCCCGATGTGGGGCTCAAACCCACTAACTGCGAGATAATGACCTGAGCCCAAGCCACACACTCAACCGACTGAACCACCCAGGCGCCCCTTCCTCCATTTGTTCTTAGCTGGCAAAGAATATTGGAGATTTTTTGACTGAAGGAAAAGTGTTTGACCTCAATTCTTAGTTCTAATACAAATAATACATAATACAAAATAACTGGATTCTCCTTTTTGTGGACCTCTTTCTTCCAAGACATTCATGTCTTTTCTCCACTTTAAGACTCAAACATTAATGGTAATCAATTCATACCCTTCCCATCTCTATCTCTCCATGGATGGTCATCATTTAATTTGTCCTGATAGCTCATATGTCTCGTCATGAGATACCATTACCTCATGACCATATATGTCCTCCAACTTGGTGAAACAAAGGTTTATATCTTGCTTCCTCATCTGCGTCTCTCACTTTAGCAAGCACCACTATAGTGTAGCCAGAAGTGGTACTCAGTTTTGTCCTCAGGCTGGACACTGGAGAGAGGGTCAGGGCAATTTTTTCCCCAAGAAAGGAACCTGAGAACCGGGGGGAGGTTCAAGAGTATTTTCTGTTTGTTTCATAAATCAATGTCCCGGGACTTAGCCAGATTTTTCCTGGAACCAGTAGGAATAGTGTCCATTGATGACTGCTCCAGTGCTAGAACATAGGTGAGAGTGACTATCCCACCTGGGGACATGGTCATTGAAGGCTCCTGAGCCACCACAGAATGAGAACTGGTCCCTGAAAAGAAATAAGCACATACGCGGAATGAAGAATAAAATTAGAGGGATCCTCCAAAGGCTGGCCTCTGATATCTCCATAAACCTGGGCAGTGGTGAGGAGGGGGAGGAGGGAGATAAGAGTCCAAATTATGATGTGGAATTCCCAAAGTTTCCCCGGTTTTAAAGCTGGTGCTGGTTTCTGAGATGTGGGCTGTATCTCTTCCTCAGCTCCACGGAAAAAGAATGTGATTGAAAGTACATTCTGCAAAGATGAGCCCACAGTGCCATTTGAATTTGGGTCCTCAGCCCAGCTTGTAGCTTCCCTCTTAGGAAGAGGTTTGGGGTGGTCAAGAACTTGAGCTTGTCCCTTGGGATGAAGCAAGTGATGTCACCTCTGACTTAGGCCAGTGAGCATGGGTGCAGGGCCCATTCAGTTGGAACCATTTCAGTTGGTTTCAAGCCTTGGCAGCTTGAGGATGCACAGTGCCCCCTGGCGGCATCCTCAAGAGGCTATTCATGGTGGTGGGAATCATGCAGAAGGAATGTAGCTCATTTTTCTCTCTTTTGTTTTTAGGGATAGTTTCTCATACTGTTGTGACTCGAAGCCATAACTGTGAGTGTGTGTTAGCAGGGATAGGCTCACTTGTGATCCTAGGTCTGTGTCAGTCTCTACCAGTAACTGCCATACCTGGTGAAAGCAGATCACAGGCCAGGCTCCCTGCTACATACATACAATAGTCCTTCTGGGGTCTCTAATTGTTTCCCATCTCTAGGAACAAAGCCACTCTTACCATCATTCAGGCTCAGCCTGAGGATGAGGCCAACCATCACTATATGCTGTATGTGGGTGGTGGTGTTTGCACAGTGATTTAAATCAATGGGGAAGTAGGGTCAGTGGCTCCTGATGTGCTCAGAATGGCTGAACCTTAGAGGCAAGACAGAAAGTGAGAGGGGGAGATGGTGAGCACCACATCAGTGGGGGCAAGTGCTCCACTTCCTATGGGGCCATTGGGAAGCCGACACACAGCCCCTGACCTTCTGCTGCACTCCACTGGGAGGATCAAGTGACTGAAGGAAGATAAGTGGGGACTAGTATCTCATAATCTAAAATCCCAAATATTGAGGCTTCAAAAAATGACCACTTATCATGTCAAGAAACAGAAAATACAAAGTACTTTCCTCTTAGGACTACCTTTGCCACATCCCATAGAGTTTGGATGGTTGTATTCTCATTTTTGTTTGTTTCCATATATTTTTAAATCTCTTCTCTAATTGTCTGATTAGCCCATTCATTCTTTAGTAGGGTGTTCTTTAACCTCCATGTTTTTGGAAGTTTTCCAGACTTCTTCCTGTGATTGATTTCAAGTTTCATAGCAATGTGATCTGAAAGTGTACATGGTATGATCTCAATTCTTTTCTATTTACTGAGGGCTGCTTTATGTCCCAGTATGTGATCTATCTTGGAGAATGTGCCATGCGCACTTAAGTAGAATGTGAATTCCATAGCCTCAGGATATAGAGTTCTAAATATATCTGTCAGATCCATCCAGTCCAATGTGTCATTTAAGTTGATTGTGTCTTTATTGGTTTTCTGTCTAGTTGATCTATCCATTGCTGTAAGTGGAGTATTAAAGTCCCCTGCTATTAGCACGTTCTTATCGATAAGAGTGTTTTTGTTTGTGATTAATTGTTTTATGTATTTAGATGCTCCCATATTTGGTGTGTAGACATTTATAATTGTTAGCTCTTCCTGATGGATAGACCCTGTAATTATTATATAATGTCCTTCTTCATCCCTTGTTACTGCTTTTACTTTAAAGTCCAGTTTGTCTGATATAAGTATAGCTACTCCAGCTTTCTTTGACTTCCAGTAGCATGATAGATATTTCTCCATCCCCTTACTTTCAATTTGTAGGTGTCTTCCAGTCTAAAATGAGTTTCTTGTAGACAGCAAATAGATGGATTTTGGTGTGTTTTTTTTTAATCCATTCTGCTACCGTATGTCTTTTGACTAGGGCATTTAGTCCATTTACATTCAGTGTTATTATTGAAAAATATGGGTTTAGAGTCATCGTGTCTTTTGTGGGATTTATGCTTGTGGTGTTGTCTCTGGTATCTTGTGTTCCTTAAATATTTCCCTCAGAGGGCCCCCTTCAGGATTTCTTGTAGGGCTGGTTTGGTGGTGACAAATTCTTTCAATTTGTGTTTATTTGGAAAGACTTTTATCTCTCCTTCTATTCTGAATGACAGGTTTGCTGGATAGAGGATTCTTGGCTGCATATTTTTTCTGTTCATCACATTGAAGATTTCCTGCCATTCCTTTCTGGCCTGCCAAGTTTCAGTAGATAGGTCTGTCACCACTCTGATAGGTTTCCCTTTGTATGTTATGGCCCTTTTATCCCTAGCTGCTTTCAGGATTCTTTCTTTGTCCTTATATTTTGCCAGTTTCACTATGATATGTCATGCAGAAGATCAATTCGTTACATCTGAGGGGAGTTCTCTGTGTCTCTTGGATTTCAATGTCTGTTTCCTTCCCCAGTTTGGGGAAGTTCTCTGCTATAATTTGTTCAAGGACTCCTTTAGTGCCTTTCTGTCTCTCTTCCTCTTCTGGAATTCCTATGATACAGATATTATTCCGTTTGATTATGTCGCTGAGCTCTCAAACTCTCCTTTCGTGTTCCTGTATCAGTTTATCTCTTTTTTTCTCAGTTTCTTCTTTTTCTATAATTGTGTCTTCTAAATCACATATATTCCTTTCTGCCTCTTCAATTCGTGCATTAGATGCCTCCATTTTATTTTGCATCTCATTTATAGCATTTTTTAATTCATCACAACTATTTTTAAGCTCCATAGTGTTTGTAGCAGTAGTTTCTCTGATGTCTTCCTTGCCTTTTTCAAGTCCAGTGATTAATTTTATGACCATTGTTCTAAATTCTTGTTCTTTTTTTTTATTATTATATCTGTTTTGAGCAGTTCTTTAGCTGTCAATTCTTCCTGGAATTTCTTTGGAGGAGAGCTCTTTCTTTTCATCATTTTGGTTAGCTTTCTATCTCTTGTTAGTTTTAAAAGCTTGTTATGCACTCTGCACCTGTGAGTGCTGCTGTATCAGAGAAGGCTCTTTGACTGTCCAGGACCTGTCCGTTCAAAAAAGGTTCTTTGAATGGTATCTCTTGGTCTCTCTTGTAGAGACCTTGCTTATTTTATTTTCCTACTCATAGTGGTATTTGAGATTCTCCATCACATGTACTTTGTTTTGTTTTTGGAGGTAGCCCTGGGAAAGAAAACAGTCAAACACACAGGGAACAAAGGCACACAAATGCACAGACAAATCCAACAAACATGCAAACCGAAAGGGAAAACGAAAAAGAAAAGAGAAAAGGGGAAGGAGGGAAGATGAATAATAAGAAATAAAAAAGAAGAAAAGAAGAAAAGAAAAGGAAAAAAGAAGAAACCTTATAGACAAAGAATAATCTAAAACATGTAACCAGATTTCCCAGCTACAAATTAACAGCGGGGTGTGTGCAGTGCTGGTGGAAGAGCATAGAGAAAGAGAGAAATGACAGGGCGGGAATGAAGCAAAATTGGAAATGAAATGAGCAGGCAGAGGGAATAAGAGGCTTTTTTCAAAGAGCGAAAGAGTGGAATATGGTTGGAGAAGAGGCAAAAGAATTGATGATGATGCTATCCAGAGAAACTACATAGTCTGATTACTCCAGAGAGAAAGAGATGAAAAGGGAGGTAGGTGTAGAATTTACATCTAGAGAATGGATTAAATGTGACTGTTTAAGCAAGCCAGTGACCAGAATTAATCAGGGCAGTGCATCCATGTTGGTCTTGCCCTGGCTTCGGTAAAAAAAAAAAAAAAAAAAAGAAAAGGAAAGAAAAGAAAGGAAAAGATAAAGAAGAGGGCAGCTCTCTAGCAGCGATGGGCATGGTTTGATCCAGTGAGTCCCCTGGGTCTCCTACCTTGGCGGTTGTGAGGCTAAGAGTGGTGGCGCCCCAGTCCCTTCTGAAACCAAGCGTTGCAACTCATGTTTTTGGGTGTGTAATCTCCCTGTGCCGGGGGAGTAGCCAAGGCAGGCCGTGCTCTATATCCCAAGCCAGGCCTCGTTTCCAGATCTCAGTCTGCAAGCCCCATTGAAATTGGCTGAAAAATTAACCCACAGGTGAGCCCCTCAGAGCTGTTTCAAGCCTCTCGCCTTCCCCCTGGGATGGAGCCAGAAGCCGCTGCTCCTGTCTCCTCCAGGTCGGGGTGGCGAGCGAGGAGCAGTTTCACCCGGGGTCGCCTAGGATGAGTGTGTCCTGCCTAGGGTCAGCTGGACAGCAGGAAACCAGGTCCCTCTGTGTCCCTTCGCCCGAAATATAAACTCGCGGGCAAATCTCTCAGAACAGTTAAAAGCCTTTCGCCTACCCCCCAGGGATCCACCCAGCCAGAAGCACAAAGACATGGGTACCGCAGGTCCCCTCCAGGTCCAGCTGGCGAGGGGGAAGCAGTTTCCCCGGGGGTCGCCTAGGATGAGTGCGACCCCCCCTAGGGTTAGCTGGAGAGCAGGAAACCAGATCCCTCTGTGTCCTAAGAGGAGGTTTTTCTCTTCTCCAGCGACAGTTTAGGCCACTCTTTTATCCCTCCAGACTCATTGCGGCTCCCCGCAGAGGGGGATCCCCCCCTCCCTCTGTGTCTCTGGTCCCAGCCAGATTTTATCTTCCCCAGTTCACACTCACGCTATTAGGTTTTATCAGTGGACTCTGTCTCCTTTTCCTCCCAAACTCCTGGATTCTGTAAGGGTTCCTATGGCTTCAGGCCTTCTCCGTGTGAGATATGGGTCCAAGTGAAATGTACGGAGCTCTCCACTTCTCATCCATCTTGCCCTCTTCTCTGGAAAATACATTTCTTTAAAAAGTCTGTGATTACACGCCACCATGGAAATTGATTATGTTATTTCAACAGCCTCTGTATTAACATTGGAGCCATCTAGATAGATCAGCATGTGTTCTTCCCGAGATGAACATGGCTCTACATGAAGCCTATATTAATATTTTAATTTTTTAAAAATATTTTAATATTTTTAATGTTCATAGCAGAACTCTCAACAATAGCCAAAACTTGGAAAGAGCCTAAGTGTCCATCAATGGACGNTATGGGGCTGGTGATGTTTCTACAATGATGCGCACGCTAATGCTAGTGACTGGAGCACTTAGAGTGGTTCATCTGTGAGTCAGCACCTATGAAATGTGCATCATAGGAAAATCACTGCAGACAGAAAGAATTTTGGGTACAAAGGGCTGAGTGCAGATGGGCAATGGACCGACTGCTGGTGAGTCATCTGCAGCAGATGAAAATGTTGTCAATTTGATCATGACGATGTGTGCCAAACTCAGTAAATAGACTATAGATCACTGAACTATTCAATTTAAATGATTGAGCTTTATGGCCCATAAATTATCGAAAGAGATTTGGGGGGTTTTTTTAGAAAAAAAAAAAACATGAGAGAAAGCTACTCTCACTGACTCTTTGTAGCTGTTCTGTGCTCAGAGTCGACCCTCAGATCCTCAGGGTGTCCACAGTCTCCTTGTTTATTTTTCACTGACAGTGACTATGGGGAACAGGGGCAGGGTTGGTTTTTTTTAATGTTTATTTATTTTTGAGAGAGAGAGAGAGAGTGTGTGTGTGTGTGTGTGTGTGTGAGCAGAGGAGGAGCAGAGAGAGAGAGGGAGACTCAGAATCCAAAGCAGGCACCAGGCTCAAACCTGTCATCACAGAGCCTGGTGCAAGGCTTGAACTCATGAACTGTGAGATCATGACCTGAGCAGAAGTCAGATGCTTAACCAACTGAGCCACCCAGGCATCCACAGGGGTGGGTTTTTGTATAATTCCCTGTGGGCTTAGGGCCCTGTGTCAGTAATAATCAGCCTAGTCCTCAGGCTGCAGTCCAGAGATAGTCAGAGAGGCCATGTTCTCAGAGTCAGAGACAGAGAACCCAGCTGGGATCCCTGAGGGCCTAGTGCTTTCAGCATCTCAGCTTTGGAAAAACCGTGGGGAGTCTCTTGGTACCAGCCCACAAAATTAGCTCCAACATTGTTGCTGTTTCCAGGGCAAGTGAGGGTGACCTTCTGTCCCACAGACACTGATAAGGAGGCTTTCTGTGTCAACACAGACTGTGCAAGGACCAGCAACAGAGCAGTGGAGACACGGTATCAGGTCAGCATCAGGTCAGTATCAGGTGATTGCCCACAACATGTTCTCCAACCAAAATGAGGGAAAGAAGCAACTTTGGAGTCCCCCATAATCAATTCTCATGCTTTCCACAGCCAGTAACCTGAGCAGGGAGCAAGGAAGGTGAAGAGAGGGATCCAGGCCATGGTGGGGACACCCCGGTCTGTGCTTCTGAGCCCACAATGGAGAGACCTGCACAAAGCCTCTCTTATCCTCTCCCCTTCTGCAAGAGAGAGAGGAAAGCTTCGTGCAAATCTCTCCCTCCCCTAGAGTCCCTGAGACTGAATGTGGTGACAGCTGAGTGTGGGGTGGGACTAGGGAAACTCTTCTGGGCACAGAGCAGAGGGAATAGCAGGGCTCCAGGCCTGGATGCTCAGCTGAGATCACCCCCACCTCCCACAGACCCTCAGGCACAGGCCCACAGCCCTCTCTGCTGTCTCTATGACCAGCAGGGAGATCCTGGAGCTGAGAGAATCAGGGAGACTCTGGGCTTGAGGTGCCTGACCCACCCACCCCACCCCACCCCCACACACAGGGGACAGGTCTTCTCATCTCTCTGGGGCTCCTTCTGTGCTGCAGGTGCCACCACACCTCAGTATTTACTGCAGAGACATGGCCTCCTCAGCCTGAATCACCCTGTGCTCTTCCCACCGCTTATTTGGTTGTTTTTTGGGGGCCAAGAGTGATTGACTCCTCAGGGATGAAGTGTCCTGCCCAGTGAGCACAAGAGCAGAGAACAGGCACAGCCCTCCATAGCCTTGATAGGGGAGACCTGAGGGTCAGCCCATTTTTTTCATCTCAGGATACTTTCCACTCTGGCACACCAGTCCCCATTACCCTCTGCACTGACCTCGATGAGGTAGGTCAACTAATGACATTGCATGGTATATATCACATGAGTATATCTGTCTATCTATCATCTATGAAACTCAGAATTTTCTCATTACTTATAAATGCCCAGAAGCAGACACATATATCGATGCTACAGATTCAAAAGGCCAGAAAGAGGGTCCCTGGGGTGGCTCATTTGGTTGGGTGTTGGACTTTTGATTTCAGTTCATGTCAGGATGCCCTGAATCAAGTTCTGTGCTGACAGCAGGGAGCCTGCTTCGGATTCTCTCTCCCTGTTTTTACTTCTCTCTTTCTGTCTCTCTCTCTCTTTCTGTCTCTGACTCTCTCAAAATGAATAAAGATAAAAACAAGTAATCTAAATAAAACAATCAGAAATAAGTGCAAGTTCCCCTTGACAAGCATAGAGAATGTAAACTGATAATGAGGCCTTTTCTAGGTCTCTGGAGGAGAGCACGCATGGAGTTTACAGGGAATTCAGATGAGAATATGTATGAATCATATAGTAGATGCCTTTTAGGAGGTCCTCAGGTTCTTACAGATGTTTTCTGACACACTTGAGGAAATAAAATGGGATTTATGGACACACTGCACTGGGGACATGGGTCCCCATGCCATGGCGGGCAGCGCGCATCCACCTGGTTAATCTGGGGTAAGAGGCACAGCCTCACTAACGCTCTCACCTGGGGCAGGTCACATCTGCCAAAAGCCCCCATGGGAGCTGCTCTCTGCCCTCTGCTGCCCCCTACATTGGCACAAGCTCTGGAGGCCCTGGCTCCTCTGTGCACTCAGCTTCCCCATTCCCCCACTGGGTGCACAGCTATTGTTTGGGATGATATAAAGTTTCCTGAATGGATAGTTGTGATGGTTCACACACCGTTGTGAATATATTTCCTATCTCTGAATTGCACAAGAAAGTAATTAAAATAGTAAATTTTCTGTTGTGTTTATTTTCATAATTATAAGTTACTAGCTGAAAATCAAAATCATGTTTAAGAAGCTGGACTCACACAAATATCTTTCCCATCCTTATTTGTGTTACCCTATTCTACTCCATTCTCATCACTAAACATTTACACTAATGTTACTATCTTTTTCCTGTCAGTTCCACATATAAATGAGATGAAAAAGCACATGCCTTTCTCTGTGGGCCTTATTTCTCTTAGGGTAATGTCCTGCAGGTTTGTCCAGGTGGTCACAAATGGCAGGACTCCCTCCTGGAAAAGCTCCTGGGATCGACTTCCTTTCTGCAAAACGAGGAAGATCCAGTTCATGGTGCCCCAGAGCCCCTGTGCTGCACGGAACACGGACAACCCCCCTGTGGTAGGAGAGGAGAGGTGGAAACAGTCAGGTTTTCTGGGCTCAAGAAACCAGCCACAGGGGAGTCCATTTCCCTGACAGTTTCAGCAGTGGGAAACTCATGTCCGTGGGATCTACATTACCCACCTTTCCAAGAGCAGACTCAGCATTTTGTAGAAATGGTGGCACTTTCACCTTCCCCTCACAAGCCCCACTGAGAAGTGTGCTAACTGACAGTTTCTCCCAGGGATAATCACCCCTTCCTGACACCTCAGCTGTGGGCAGGTACGCAGCCAGTGTGCCAGACCAGCTGTGTGATTTCTCCTGTGCTAAGTCCTCACTCAGCACCCGTCTTAGGGTCCCCTTCCTGGGACACAGAGCTACTAGGTCAGCCCTGAGCACAGGAGCCTGGAGGGCATGGAGGGCCTCTGCTCTGACCCCTGGAGAAACAGAGGCCATGCAGTGGAGGACTGGCCACTCACTGGGATGGGCTGTAGACTCTGACTAGAAAACTAAAGAAGGTTGATGTGCCTTTGTGAAGAGAAAAAAAAAAAAGCCAACTCTACAGGCTCTAATTTTTACATGTGGGTCAGTAGGCGAAGTTCCTGGATCATCATGACTTTTTTTGTTGTCTTTGGTTTATTTTTGTTTTTGTTTTTTGTTTTCCTGAGAGTTCACATAGATTGGATAGGAAACTGGGAGACAGGACATTCAGATCCAGTAGCTACATCCAAGTACAGTCAGTGTCCATTCAAGTTATTTTAAACTGAAGAGGAGTCAGAGTGCAGGGGTCTGAGCAGGCTGAGATATTTGTCCCACTTCCCCATGTGTGTGCCACTGTGATCAGTACTGCTGTAACATGCTGAGCAGTAATAGTCAGCTTCATCCTGAGGCTGCAGCCCAGAAATGAGCAGATGCCCTGCATTGGCCGAAGGATCTTTGGATCCGGAGAAGCGGCTGGGGACTCCAGAGCCCTGGTGCTTATTGGAGTCTGAGTAGTAGTACAGGAGATACTGAGGAGGGCTCCCTGGCTTCTGCTGGTACCAGTATATGGAATAGTTTCCCACATTGAAGCCACTGCTCAAAGTGCAGGTGAGTCTGACTGTTGTTCCCAGAGATGCAGAGAGGGAGGACGGCTGAGTCACAACAGGCTGGGACAGGGAACCTGCAAACACAGACACTCATCAGTGATGGAACCAAAAATGGGGGGGAAATGTCCCAAAATGCTGAGCATGGGAAGTGTGCTCTGAGGCCACCCTGTGTCCCTGAGGCCAGTCCCTACTTGTGCAGTGAGACAGGAGCATGAGGAGGAGAGGAGTCCAAGCCATGGTGACATAGACCCCAGTACCCACACTGGGCTCAGCTGCCCCAGGCCTCCTTTTCTCCTCCACCCTCTGCCACAGGAGGAGCTGTCCACGCAAATGAGGTCCATCTAGTGACTGCCCAGACCCTCCCTGAGCCCTGGGGCTTCAGCTCAGCTGAAGGACACACTCTGGGGACAAAGGAAGTTGGCTTCACCACTGGGGAGACTCCTGGGAGGAAGCACCTGTGGACACAACACACAGGGGACCTTGCCATACCTGAAGGGACACAGATGGTGAGTTCCCATTAGGGAACACAGAGCCCAGTCCTCAGTCCCAGGCTCTGAAAGTTGTAAAGAGACCACAGGGCAGTCCCATAGCGCCCCCTCCTGGCTGATGGGCACATACCTCAATGTGTCCCACAGCCCTGGGAGCCCAGCTGGTTTCCTCAGCTCTGTGTAGTCACACATAATTGAGCTGAATCGTGGATAACGTGATCCTATACTGCTGCCCGTGACGAATGTAGCTTTTTTCACTCTCCAAAGATGACTTGGTGTATAGGATTTTAAGGCATTTACCTCAATTAAATGGCAAACCATCAGTTCCTTGCAGAAGATACTGCAGACCTCATGTCCCTCCTGTGGCATACGATTGAGATTATGTCTGTCTTGTGAATGTTTTAACACTCTTGTGCATTAAAGCTATGCATTCCAGCTGCTGTCCATGAAACCGAGAATGATGTTAATCTTCTATATTTTTAGATAATTTTATGCTTAATCGCTTAAAGGAAAGGAAAAACAAGAATTAAACTTTGATGAAGTCTTATTTAACAAGTGTCATTTTTTTGTTTTTTGCTTTTTTTATGGGTTGCATGACAGTGCCTTGTCTAAATATTTTCAGAAAAATCCTGAAGATTATCTCCTTTTTTACGTTTTACAGTTATGTCTATAGTCCTTTAGTGATTTTTTAATATATATAAAGTGAGTTTTAGGATGATTCATCTCTCTCTATGGATATCCTTGGTGTTGAGGAGACCAGGCAGGAGGCCTGGTGAGAGATACCACTCCTCCTGTACAATATGAGGGTGAGAGGATACGTAGGACGCGGAAGAAATGACATTTTCTCTCTCTGACACAGTATTATGTTACATGTTGACAAGAGACATCAAAGAGAGTTCCTACCTCCTAACCTCTCTATCCACTGTCCCCTTCCTTTGGGCCAGGCCAGATGTCCCCTATGTGGCCTCCCATCACCTCAGGGCATACTTCTTGCTACTCAGTCTTCACATAGTGATTGTGTCCATGGCTCCCGTGGCTGTAGATGGGACAGGACTGAGGGAGTGACTCTTGTACAGCCACACAGATGGGGATCAAGGCCCGAGCAGTGACAGGTCCACATTGACACATGGCCAGTTCTGTGCAGAAGGCTGCTTTCTTTCCTCTTCCCTGGTTCCTCTCTGGTTTCAGAGTTATATTTTCCCAGAAGTTCCCTCAGCACTGAAGAGACATGGTGTCCTTTTTTCTACGTTGTGGGCAGAAGCCTTCATGTGCATTCCTAGAGGGGTTACACACTGAACATCTTTGTCATCTGTCACTACTTCCACCTCCGTAAAACAACAGTTCTCCACACACTGTGGTTCGTGATTCTCTCCCAGGACCTGTCCTCCCAGCACACAGACACAGTCTGCAAGAGCCCTGTGTGTGGCATTGACCTCGGAGCACGAAGGGCAAACCTGCAGGAAGTTCTAGGAGGGAAGGAGTGACAGCTCAGGTGCTCTGACAGGGACTTCGTTGCAGACTTTATGTGTCCATCACCATTTGGACAACTCTTAACTGAAAATGAATGTGGGTGATTTCATATCAAAAAAATCAGCCTAGGAAAATGATTTAAACTTAATGACACTGTCAATGAGAAGATGCAGGTATAATCACCAGTGTATTTTCATAGATCTGTGCTTACTGTCGAGAGAATATGGATTGAAATAGTAGTTGATAAAATGGATGTAAAATAATATAAATACATTACTTTTAATTTAAGGTTGAAAGGGGTCTATAAACTTGTTTCTAAATCGTTTCATTTATCAGTATAATTTAAAAAATTTTTTCTTAACATATTATTTATTTCTGAGAGAGAGAGAGAGAGAGAGCATGAGCAGGGGAGGGGCAGAGAGAGAGGGAGACACAAAATCTGAATCAGGCTCCAGGCTCTGAGCTGTCCGCACAGACCCCGAGGTGGGGCCCAAACCCATGAACGATAAGATCATGACCTGAGCCGAAGTCGGATGCTTAACCGACTGAGCCACCCAGGTGCCCCCAATATAATTTTTTAATCATGAATTTTCTATCTTAGGTCTCACCCTGCAATAAAAGTAGGAAAAGAAGGACAAATATCATATGTTTGCACGTATAGGAGGATTAGGAGGAACTTAACTGAGGAACAAGGGGGAGAAGAAAGGGGGAAATGGTGGAGGAAAGGAAGAGAGGCAAACCATGAGAGACTCTTGAATGCTGACAAAAACTGAGGACTGATGGATGTGGGGGAGAAGGGGGATGGGCATGGAGGAGGACACTTGTGGGGATGAGCACTGGGTGTTACGTGGAAACCAATTTGACAATAAACTATTTGTAAAAAATAAAAAAATAAAAAAGAATAAAAGTAGGAAAGCCTCAAATGGTACCCAAAGAAACACCATGAGCACCCTGTTCCTGTTAACTTTAAACCAATCTCAGTTATGAAGTGAACACACATAGTTTCCAGGATGGACTGACTAGGAGTCAGACCCATCTTAGGGGTGGGTAGTACAATATTCACTGTGTCTTGTGTCCAGCATGCTCAAAATAAAAAAAATTACTCATTCAGTCACCTGTGACTAGAGGAATAAATTTCCATTACTCAAGGCCAAATGGAGCCAGAAAATTCTTTCAAACATCCAACATGTGACTCCAGGTGAGGTGGAGATAAGGAAAACTGTGTCCCTGAGGTTACAGGTCCTGTGGACCTGGGTTGGGACAGATGTTTCAGGATAGGCCCATCCTGGCTAGAGTTGTCACTGGAGTGTTGGGGGAGTGACAGACCAGCCCTGAAAGAACCCAGCATGTATGTCTCTTGTCCCTGTGGGCCTTAAGCTCTGTGGGAGCAGCAATGAGGCTGTTGTCCCAGAATCAATGTACTGATCAGCCACAGGCACTGACTGGAGCCCAGAGATGCTCGGAAGCTGAGCTGTCCACAGGGATAGAGACTCACCCAAGAGATTCCTGAGGATGAGCCTGGTACCAGGGGAACTGGAGTTCCTGACACACCCTGCCCTGGTGACAGGACCCCAGTGACAGTTGATATCACTGAGTTTCCATCTGATGGGGATTCTGCTTCCTAGACTGTGATGCTGAAGACTCCTGGGTGAGCACAGGTTGACTTATGGTGGGACAGAGAAGGTCAGGAATTGTAGAGCCCAGGACATTATACACTCATAGAGATGAGGTGTGTGTGTGTGTGTGTGTGTGTGTGTGTGTGTGTGTGTGACCCAAAATGAGGCCAGGTACACATTACTTCCCATTTAGCTTGCCCACACACTGAGGGAGGGCTCTCCTTCTGAGGATTCTGCATTTAAATGTCAGTGCCTTAAGCACCATTTCTTCTAGAGGAAGATTTATTAGGCAATTAGGTCTTCTTTGAGAGCAGACCCGTTAACACTTCCCTGAATCAGAAGTGCTGGTCTTGTCTAGTGACAGAGGCAGGAAGGAGAATGTGATGGATTTCATGCAGCTCTGTATTCTAATCATTCTCCTCCTTAGAGATGGACCCTGGAGACTTGGAATTATAGCAAGATCACTTCCAGTATTCTCTGAAATCCTGATGTGAAGATGCAGTTAAGACCTGAAGAGCTGGAGGGAGAGACTGACCCTGAGGGATGCAGGAGCAGAGGGGAGAAGAGCAGGGAAGGTGTGGAGGATGTTGTCAAGGAGTCTGTAGAGTCTGGTCCAAGTTCACATATAGCTGGTTCATAGAAAGCTTACTGTGCCTGCGACCAAGGTTACTGTCAATATATCAGCTGTGGATACATCAGTAGTGACATGAGTTCACAATTTATGGGATAAATGATAAAAAACACATATTGATGAATGTTTTCTGAGCAACAGGTTCAGTTGCAGACACAGTATTTATTCCTTTTCATCGTCCAGACCCCATGAGGACGTGCAGTTGGGCTGTGTTATGTCATTCTTAGCTTCTTCCTGGGTGTGCTGTCCCACTTTACAGGCATAATCTGAGTGTTTCTCTTTCCTCTATTCAGAGATAGACATTCCCGTAGTTATGAAACCTTTGGAAGTCTGTCCATGTAAATTTCTCAGTGAAAAAATATTGAGGCCAAGGTCTGTGGGTCCAGAGATCCTGTATCACGTCCTCCTTAACTGAGGCACCATGAATAAAGACAGCTGCTCCCACTATCATGAGCTGGAGCACAGTAATAGTCAGCCTCGTCCTCAGGCTGCAGCCCAGACATGAGCAAATTGCTGTATCAGTGGAGGCACCTTTCAATCCAGATATATGGCTGGGGAGCCTAGTCACCAGCTGCTTGTGTGAGTCTGAGCAGTAGTGCAGGAAAGACCAGAGAGGGCTTCCTGCCTTCTGCTAGTATCAGAAGGTGTTATACCAAGCAAAGCTCATGTCCCTGTTAGGGTGCAGATGAGTCTGGCAGTTGTTCCTGGAGATGCAGAGGGGGAGGATGGCTGGGGCAGCATAGGCTGGAACATGGAACCTTCAAACACAGAAACTCATAGGTGATGGGGCATTGAAGCTGAGAGGTTTTTGGTCTTAGGGACTGATAATGTCTGGGATCTCACCCAGCAGTGTGATGTTGTCCTTACCTGAGCAAGATAGAGGGGCAGGAGGCGGACTGTATTCCAGGTCATGGTGGCACAGCCCCTGGTCTCCACAGTCAGGTTGGGTTGGGTTGGGTTATCCCAGGCTTGTCTTACTCTGCCTATGGTGTCCAGAAAGCAACAGGACTGTTGAAGCAAATTTGCACCCCCTTCCAGACTCTCTCAGACTCCATGTGATCACTGATTCAGGATCTAAGGGGACCTTGGGGAGAAAAGGGTAAGGGCAGGGCTTATTCTTAGTGGGACCCAGAAGGGGGTGGAGGGAGCAGCTTGGGGGACAACCACAGGATCCTGAACAGGAAAAACTCTCCCAGGCTGCTGGGTCTCATCCGAGAGAACAGGGGCAGGTCAGCTTCTGCCAACCATGAGTCCACAGGGATCCCCCATCTGTAAAATTCCTCCTGCATGTCCCTGGGAGACGTCCTGTACCTAGTGCTGGTACCATGTCCACTGGGGGTTCCTCAGTGTCCTGAGGTTAATGTCCACACCTGTGTCAGCAGTGTTCAACCATGCCCTGAATAACTGGAAAGCACCGTGTTGGGTCTGATTGAAATAACATGGATACGCTGTGTGTGATGTGAGAGGCTGACAACATAGTGCAGAACATCGTCAGGAAATAAACACTCCTGTGAGTACAGGAATCCTTCCAAAATAGAAATCATATAAGAGAGTGAGATTCTCACACCCAATGGGACATTTTGGAGCTCCTCAGAGGAATGTCTTTGAAGTAAAACTCACGACAGGAGTGACTATATTCTCCTCATGAGCTCACAGAGGAGAAAATCAAAACCAGGTATGAAGATGCTCTAAGCATGATGAGATGTGACTTCACAGAGTGGCCATACCACCTGGTGACATTGTGCAGGGACCAGAAGAGTGGACACAACAGAGTAAAATTTAAGAAATTATGTGGTCAGGGAAGAGCAACTGAGACAAGAAAATGGAATATGGATACAGAGGAGGCTGTGCTCACAGGAGATGCTCAGGACTGTGGAGCAGAAGGAACTTGGGGAGAGAAGGAGGAAGAAGATATTGTGAACTGGGGATTCCTGTTCTGACTGACCCATCAGATGGTGCTGCTGTTTACAGCAGGTGAGCATTGGATAATGAGATGATTCCCTATTCGTAAAATAGTTGAAGATCTTGGAAGCAAGTAGGAACACTCAATTCCAAGTGCAGAAACTGTGGATTCTGACTGTGTGTGGCAGCAAGCAGTGACTGTGGCTGAGGCTGGTGTCCAGGCATGGTGAGCAGTGTGGGTGTGGACGTGTAGGAAGGACAAGTGCCTGGGACAGAACCCTGGGCACCATCTCCGTGTACAGAAGGGTGAGAGGAGTCCTGAAGGCAGAGTCCCTCAGTCCAGCCTGTCTCTGGGCTCAGTCCCTTCATCTTTCCTGTGGCGTGTGTGTTAGTGACATCCTTTACTCTGCTTGGGGTCCCAGTAAGGATCTGGATATATTTTTGACACAACTGTGCCTGTTTGTCTCTCCATGTAAACATGACAGGGAGGGCTGAGGACAGTGGAGGACAGGAAGGGCTGAAGGGACATGAGTGTGAGTGTCCGATCAGACTGAAGTGCCTGGGATGATAGGCATCACAAAGAAGTGGAGACGGAGAAAACCCAGAACCTCTCACCCCTTCTGCACACTCCAGGCCTCCAACTACAGGGAGGCAGATCCACAGGATCCCTCTCATCCTTCTCAATTTCCAAGGGAGGAGCACCTCTTTCTGGTCACTATCCACACCCCCACCTCCTCTTCCTGGTGTGTGTCATGAGGAGTGGGCTGGGAGGACCCATCTGAGTCCTTGGGTCCTGAGGGTTATTACTGAGGGGGGTTCCTGCAATTACAATAAGACCCCAAATGCAGGTCTGTCAGGTCTGTCTGCAATATTCATTATGGAGAGGCTCAGAGCCATCCCCACCAAAATATTAACTTCCATTTCTGAAGGAATGGCTTCCACCGTCTGTGACCATTGACTTCATTGTTCACTTGGAATATAGAGCTCAGAAACATCACAATTATTGACCACTCAGCCCATGACACAGATCAATCAATTGCACTTTGGGACACATGTATGGGTTCATTTTTCTCTGGACATACAGGCTCTCTTCCTATTCAGAGTTCCTTCCTCTTCCCTGATTCCTCTCTGGTTTTGAAGCTCTCCTTTCACAGAAGTCATCTGAGGACTGAGGAGACAGGGAGCCCTTTTCTTTAAGTTGTGGGTGGAAGTCCTCATGTGTATTCCTAGAAGGGGTAAGCCCTAAAAGCCTTGGTCATCTGTCTCTATTTCTGCCAGCTTAGAAAACAGTTCTCCACACACTGTGCTCACTGAGTCCCGTTCTGGAAACCATAGACTCAATTCTGCAAGAGCCCTGACAAGTGAAGCTGTGTGTAGCGGTGACCTCAGATCACAAAGGGCAAATCTGCAGGAAGTTCTAGGAGGGAAGGAGTGACAGCTGCAGGTGCTCTGACAGGGACCGTGTTACAGACTTTATGTGTTAATCATCTATTAGGCTACTGCTAACTTAAAAATGAATGTGCATGCAGCAAAGGAAACAACCCACAAAACTAATAGGCAACCAACGGAATGGGAAAAGATAGTTGCAAATGACATATCAGATAAAGGGTTAATATCCAAAATATATAAGGAACTCACCAAACTCCACACCCGAAAAACAAACAACCCAGTGAAGAAATGGGCAGAAGATATGAACAGACACTTCTCCAAAGAGGACATCCAGATGGCCAACANGTGGGCCTTGAGCTCCGTGAGAGCAGTACTGAAGCTGCTGTCCCAGAATCAATGCACTGATCAGCCTCAGGCACTAACTGGAGCATAGAGATGGCTGGGGATTCAGCTGCCCATGGGGACAGAGACTCCTCCTGGGATCCTTGAACATCAGCCTCATCCCAGGAGAGCAGGTGTTCATGGAACATCCTGCCCTGGTGACAGGAACCTAGTTACATTGAATGTCAATGGGTTTCCTGCCCATGGGGATTCTATTTCCTCAATTGTGATGCTGATGAAGCTGGGTGAGCACAGATTGATGATGACGTCCTGGACCACAGCGAAGCCTGGAAAGTGTGAAGTTCAGGACACTATACACTAGCTCATGTTGGACAAAGCAGGAAATAATATCCAATGGGAAAAAGATGGTATCCTCATAAATGGTGTGGGGTAAACTGGACAGCAATATGTAGAAGAATGACTAGACCATTTTCTTATACCACATACAAAAATAAATTCAAAATGGATGGAAGACCTAAGTGTGAGACAGGAAATCATCAACATCCAAGAGAAGAATGCAGACAGCAACATTTTGACCTCGGCCATAGCAACCTCTTACTAGAACTGCAGGACAAAATGGCAGGCCTCCCCCTAATTATCGTGAGTTAAAATGAAGATTATCATGAGTTAAAAAACACTGGAAGCCCAGCACACTCAGGAAAAGCCCTTCATGTCTCCTCAACTGACTAAAAGAACTTAGGGGAAGCACCTGCTCCAGGAAGAGAGCTGGCACCACAGACAGCTGCACCAGGATGTAAACGAGGTGGGGCAGATGGGAGGGGGGACCTTGCAAGGCCTGTTTGGTCACACTTTTCTGTGTCCCATTTTTTCCCAGGGGCTTTGCACACATTGTTTACCAAATATCTACTCTTGTCCTTCTGTCTGCGAAGTGCATTTCTTTGCATTGAATACAGGACCCCTACCTCTTTCCACGTAGTTCAGGAAAACATAGACCTCACTTTGCCTGAATGTCTTTGGAATTTCCACATCTGTGTGGATTCCTTATATGTACACTATTAAACTTGATTTCCTCCCATTAATCTGGGTCGTGACATTAATTCCTAATCCAGCTAAAAGGATCTTGAAGTGGACAGGACACTCCTGTTTTACAACAGTAGTAAATGAGATAAAACAGGTAGGGAAGCCTGATGTTTTTCCTTTAAAATTATTTTAAGTTGCTCATGCTCTCCAGACCGTGGGGCATTTGCAGTTGGGCTCTATTCCCTGATTCACTTGTGTTCCTGGGACCCTTGTGCTATTTCAAACAACATAATCCATGTCACTCCTTTCTCCTCAAGGACAGATCTCACCATAGAGGAGTCTCCCCTGCAAAGCCTCCACTGAAGCTTCTCAATAAAAGAGACACTTGTGGGGATGAGCACTGAGTGTTATGTGGAAACTAATTTGACAATAAACTATTTGAAAAAAAAAATAAAATAAAAGAGATGCAGGGTTTTTTGTCTCACTTCCTTATTATCTGTGACACTGTGAGTAACCATAGTTGCTCCCAGTTCCATGATATATATAGCACAATAGTAGTCAGCCTCGTCCTCAGGCTGCAGCCCAGAGATGAGCAGAAGTCCTGCATTGGCTGAGGCATCTTTGGATCCGGAGAAGCGGCTGGGGACCCCAGAGCCCTGGTGCTTACTTGAGTGTGAGTAGTAGTACAGGAGATATCAGGGAGGGTTCCCAGGCATCTACTGGTACCAGTATATGGTATAGCCCCCAATGTTGATGTCCCTGTTCAGGATGCAGATGAGTCTGGCAGTCGATCCCAGAGGTGCAGAGAGGGAGGGTGGCTGAGTCACAACAGGCTGGGATAGGGAATCTGCAAATACAGACACAGCAGAGTTAAGAGAAGGCATGGGGGGCCCCTGGGTGGCTCAATCAGTTAAGCGTCCGACTTCAGCTCAGGTCAGATCTCATGGTTCATGGGTTCAAGCCCCACATCAGGCTCTGTGCTGACAGCTCAGAGCCTGGAACCTGTTTTGGATTCTGTGTCTCCCTCTCTCTCTGACCCTCTTTTACTCATGCTCTGTCTCTCTCTGTCTCAAAAATAAATAAACTATTAAAAATTTTAAAAAAAAGAGAGAGAGAAGGGACAAGGTACATGAGATTAGGGAGCTGAGCCAGAGGGATGTGACCCTGGCTGCGGGCCCACCCTGGGGCACTGGGTCCTGTCCCTACCTGTGCAGTGACAGAGGAGCACAAGGAGGACAGGGACCCAGGCCATGGTGACACAGCTCCTTCTTAGACCACAGAGCTGGAGCTAGGCTGCCCCTGGCCTGTCTTATTCCGTCTCCATGGTCCTCACAGAGGAGGGGCTGTTCATGCAAATGTGAGGCACCCCTGATTCTAGTTCCTGTGCATTTATAGGTCTGCAGCTTTGACAGGAAGACTACCTGATGCACTAGCCTCCCCCTGGGTGGGCCTGGAGGACAGAGCTGCTGGAACCACACGCAGGCCCAGGCTCAGGGACCCCTCCAGGAGGAGAGAGGACACATCTGCCCTGTCCACACTGGTAACAAGGGGCCCAGCCCTGGGGCTTTCTGTCAGTGGAAAGCTGCTAAACCAGGAGCCCCCATCCTCCAGAAAACCCCAGGCCGAGTCACAGCGCCCCTTGCCGCTGTCTGGGTGAACCTCTCCTTGCCCAGTGCTGGCTTCCCTGATGTCTGTGTTTCCACCACCTGAGAGTGACCCTTCAGAGAAAGAGAAAGGTCCCCCTGTACCATCAGGTATCCTCCTTGGATGGGGGTGTGTAGTGAGAGGGACAAATGCTGTCCTGCCCAGGAGAACCTGTAAAACTCTATGGAGCTGAGAACAAGACACAGGGAAAAGAGAATAGAAACGATCTGTCCCAATGGTACAGCTCAGAGGATGCATGCTGGCTCTGGGTGCTGGATGGGGACAGGAGCTCACCTAGGGGAAACACACCTTCACATAGGAAGACACACAGTTTGGGAATGCAGGGCCCTTCCAAAGCAGGGCAGACAAGACACAGCAAACCGTGATGAGGGTGCTCCAGGTGTGGGGACAGAGCAGGGCTGGGCATCTAGCAGGGACCACTGCAAGGCCAGCTTGTGACCTACCTCCCTGTTCTCGAGACTTTTAATCCTGTCTGTGCAGGTCACTAGGAACACCTGCAAGAGGGCGAGAGGAGCTTACAGCTAAGGAGCTGAGGGAGCAACTGCGCCCTCTGGTGGACACAGGATACACAGTGACCCAGGGCTGGACCTGGAGCCTGGGTCCCTGCAGCTCATCCCCCATTGCTCATTGTTTCAGCCTCTTCACATTGGATTCGTTCACTTAGAAATATACATGGAAGTTTCATCCATGTGTTTTGTGGCCTGATAACTCATGTCTTTTCCTCCCTGCATCCTATTCCATGTATGGACCTAATAAATATTGTTTACCCATTCTAAAGGATGTGTGTCACTTTCAAGTCTTGGAAATCATAAATAGATAGCCACCTGGGTGGCTAGGTCTGTTGGGTGTCTGACTTCAGCTCAAGTCACGATTTCACGGGTTCATGGTTCCGGCCCCACATCGGCTCTGTGAGGACAGCTAGCTCAGAGCCTGGAACCTGTCTTTGGATTCTCTGTCTCCCTCTTTCTCTGTCCATTCCCTGCTCACGCTGTCTCTCACTCGCTCTCTCTCAAAAATAAAGTATAAACATAAAAAAAGAAACTCATTTTGAGTAATCCCTAGGAGTGTTATTTTTGCATTATATCTTTAAGGCTTTGTTTCACTGTGTAGGAAACTTCCAAGGAATCTTCCCAAGTGATTGAGGCTTTTGGCATTGTCACCAGCAATGAATGAGAGTTCCTGCTGCCCCGTGGGTAGTATTGATGCTGTCATTGTATTGAAGGTTAGCCATAGTAATAGGAGTCTGGGGGGAACTCAATGTTCAATTTGTAATACTACAATGACATAGTATGTGGGAAATTTTTTTGCATGTGTAATAGTCATTTGTCTATCTTCCTTGTTAAGAGATCTGTTCTGACCTCCTCATGGGAAGGCAGTGCCCAGAACCTGGGAGTTCAGGAGCTCAGCAAAGCTCTAATCTCAGGAAAAATGTGAGGAAGTGAGTGTGGAGTTGACACAGGACTCAATCTCACAAGCTGGGATCACGACCTGAGCTGAAATTAAAAGTTGGATGCTCAAACAACTGAGCCACCCAGATGACCCCCAACAGTTTATTTTTTAAGTAACCTCTCTACCTAAAGTGGGGCTTGAACTCACAAACCCAAGATCAAGAGTTGCATGCCCTAACCACTGAACCAGCCAGGTACTCCTCCGCTGAGTCATTTTTAACTCTGAGCAAGCTACTTTTACCTTTGAAAATATGAACACAGGATCAATCGGAAGATTTAACTGAAGGAAGGGATATGACACTCTCAAATCATCTTATTCCAAGACAACTAAAAATCTTTTGGATGATCTGACAACAAAAGTCACCCTCTGAGCCACCTGAAAGGGGATGCCACCAAGTCTAGAGTGGAGGGAGATTTTCTCTCACTTCCCTATGGATCTCAAACACTATGTAAGCATTGGTACTATCTTGGCATATATGACACTAAAGTCACCTCCTTGCACACCAGATTCCAGACATGTCAGAACGCATGAATTGGTCAAAATATCTTTGGATCCAGAAAATGACAGGGGGCTGGGATCTCTGGTGTGTTATTTGACCCTGCCTTGAATCTCAGGAGATACAGGGAGGGCTCTCTGGTTTCTACTGGCACCATAATGCATATGTTTTTAAACAACAATGATGTCACTTCTCAGGGTGAAAATGAGTCTATTAGATTGTTCAGAGATGCAGAGAAGGAGGCTGTCTGAGTCAGCACAGGCTGGGAGAAAGAACCTGCAAACATAGACACTCATGGGTGATGGCACAGGGATGGAGGTGGAGCTGCTTGGAGATCTGATCCAAAGGTGTGGATATAGGCTCAGAGGATGACCTGGATCATCGAGGATTGTCCTTAATGTGAGGAGTGAGGATGAATGTAGCTATGTGGAATCCAAGGAGAGAGACTTCAGAGGAAACCAAACCTGCCACCGCCTTGAACTTGGACATTTAGGCTCCAAAATTGTGAGAAAATAAGTATTTTCTGGTTTAGCCATCCAGTCTGTGCTATTATCTAATGGTAGTCCTAGCAGACAAGCACAATCCTCAGGGACTCTGTCCCCAGGACAACCTGCCCCAACATCCAGGAACCTCTGCTCAGCTTGTATAAAACAAGAAATGTGTGCCTACAAAGACAGGTTTGGGGGACAGAATTGAGAGGAAAAGGACATATACTAGAGAAGGTTCGTTGGGTTTGGTATCAAGCCTCAGTTTTAGGCCAAAAAAGAGAAAAGAAGGTTTTTTGGGAGAAGGTGGGGGCTGCACAAGGAAGGCACATTACTGCGGGGACAGCAGGTTTTTGTCTCACTTCCCCACAGGCTTGGAGCTCTGTGGGACCACTAAGACTATCATCCCATGTTGCGCAATAATAATCAGCCTCATCCTCAGCCTGCAGCCCAGTGATGGTCAGAGTGCCTGTGTTGCCTGACTTAGAGCCAGAGAATCGATCGGGGACCCCTGAGGGTCGTTTGTTATTTTCATATATCAGGAGGTTGGGAGCTGTTCCTGGGACTTGTTGGTACCAGCTCACATAATTACCACCGATGTTGGAGCTGCTTCCAGTGCAGGAGATGGTGACTCTCTGGCTCAGGGACCCCGACATTGAAGATGGCTGAGTCAACACAGACTGGGCCCAGGACCCTGGAAGGGGTTGAAACGCAGAGAGGGTGATTCTGGGGTCTAGACACAAGAGAGTGGAAGCAAGACCCACTTGTCCTCCCAGAGTCCCTTCCAGTGTGCCCACATCCAATCACCTGTGCAGTGAGCGAGGAGAGTGAGAAGGAAAGGAGACCAGGCCATGGTGGAGACCATCACCGATCCTGTCTTCTGTGCCCCACAGGTGAGCAGAGCCTCCTCTAACGTCTCCCTTCTCCTCTTCATCCTCTGAGAGAGGGAGGACCCATCCATGCAAATGAGACCCCCAACTCTCTGACCCCTCACTGGGCCTGAGGGTGTCAGGGGGCTGGTCGAGAGGGGGCTGTTCCAGGCCAAGGGGTGAGGAGGTCACAGCTGTGAACCTTGTGCAGAGGGCACTGACAGTACAGGTGGCAGGTTTCAGTTCTCATCACCCCTGAACCCTCAGAAATGGGTCCTGTGAGCCCCCTGGTGTTCAGACTCAGACACACCATTGTTTCAAATGGTAGCCAAGTCCATCAAAGAGAGCTCCTGCGCCCCCATTGCTCTGCCTTGCGTCCCCTGACTAGGGTCAGTTCAAGTGTGCCTCTAGGTAATCTCCCTTATCCTAAGCCAGACTGTATGCCCCACTCAGACTTCTTAGGGAGAGTCAGTCCATGGCTCCCTGTATGGTTCATGGGTCAGGAATGAGGTGGTATCTCTACCAAATTTCGACTTAGATCAGGATCATGTCCAGAGCAAAGACGATTACCACTGGACATGTGGCCCTTTCTGTGTAGGATTCTGTGTACTTTCCTGTTATGTGATTCCTCCCTGGCTTCCAGACCTCACTTTCTTCTAAGGTTCCTACAGCACTGAGGAGAGGAGAGCTTCTGTTCAGGGTGTGGGTAGAAACAGTTGTGTGCATTCCTAGGGGCATTATGCACTAAAAATCATCCTCTGTTACTATGTCTGCCTGTTTGAAACAACAGTTGTTCACATACTATGTGCAGTGATTCCACCCAGGATCTGTTCTCCCAGCACACAGACCCAAGTCTGCAGGAGTCCTGTGTGTGGCACTGACCTCAGAGCACAAAGAGAAAACCTGTAGGAAGTTCTAGGAGGGAAGGAGTGACAGCTGCAGATGCTCTGACAGGGATCCAGTGACACAGTGTATCTGTTAGTCACCACTTAGCTAAGTGTGCACTTTAAATGGGTGTGTGCTCCTTTGTACAGAATTTCTCTCAGTAAGATTGATTTAACTCAATGACAGTCTTATTATGAAAATTCAGATACAATAACTAGTATAGTTTTTACAGATCTACACTTATTACAGAGAAAAATATGGATAGAAATTGTGGTTAAAAACATGGATGGAAAACCAATGAAAAAGAGATGCCTCCTATAAATTTTTCTAAAATCATGTTTTCTTTGCCCTAAGTTTAGTATGGTGGGAGTTTTCTCTATGTGGGTGAGTCTGACATGATGTTCAATGAAACCCCAGGGAGAGCCTGTTCAGTGAGGATGAACCCGCAGCCATCTCAGTGATGGAACCACTGAGCCTACACAGAGTTTCTAGGAAAGAGTGATTAGGGGTCAGACTTGCCTCTGGGGTGAACACAGCTCTATCTATGTTCTTTGTGTCCAGTGTATTCAGGATAGAGCAATAGTTCATCCAGACACCCATGACTAGAGGAGTGAATTTCTATTAACCAAAGCCATATGAATCTTTGGTCAAAGATCCCATATGTGAGTAGTGGAGAGGTGGAGATGAGGGGGCTATGTTCCTGACATCACAGGCATTGTGGTCCTGGTGTGAGACAGAAGAATTTTCATCAGAGCTCCAACCTGGTGGGAGGTGTCACTGGGTGAAGTGAGGGACTACAGTCCAGCATTAAGAGCACAGGGAGGGTGTGATACATCTCCCTGAGCTTTGAGCTCTGTGGGAGCAACACTGAAGCTTCTGTCCCAAAATCAATGTACTGACCAACCTCAGGCACTACTGGAGCCCAGAGATGGTCAGGGCCTGAACTTCCAACAGGAAAAGAGAATCACCTCAGGAACCTGTCTGAGCATCAACCTGTCTCAGGAGAGAAGGTGATCAGGGCAAGTCCTGGCAGCCCTAGTGACAGGACTCTGGTCACACTGATGTCGCTGGTGAACAGGAAGTTCATGGGGATGCTGCTTCCAGGGATTCTGTCCCTGAGGTTGGCTGGGTGAGCACAAGTGCACCATGATTTTTGGAGAGAAATAGAAGATAGGAAGCTACAGAATGCAGGACACTATACACTCAGATAGAGCAGAAATATGTGTGTATGTGTGTGTGTGTGTGTGAGAGAGAGAGAGAGAGAGAGAGAAAGAGAGAGAGAGAGAATATGCCCCATGTGTCTTCAGAAAGCTTTTTCTTCAGAAGCCAAACATTAAGACAGGTGTATCCATGTCCCTCTTATGTCCTCTCTCCATTCCCTGAGTGTCGGTCTCCATACCAAACCATACCTGGAGCTGGCTCTCTGTATGACCTTCCAGTATTCTGGAGATTAGAGCTCAAGAAAGCCAGTGTCTGGAAGGCTACTTCTCTTGCAGAGTATGAAATTTAGACAAAGGAGAAGAATATGGTCTAAATTAGTTCTAATAGGAATTTCACTGAATCAGAATTTCAGTTCTTATGGATGGGTCTTCTGCCCATTTTCATTCTTGCAGACACACTTCCCACAGCTATGGGGTCTTCAGGTCTTAGGAAACACAAGATAGGGAGTGACCTCACAGCCCCTTCTTCATTCCCTTCACATCACAGCCATCCCCCACTGTCCCTCCGGTTTTCCCTGATACCTCCACTGTGGTGACCATGAGATAGTGCCTACTTTTATTTTGGAAAAGGTTAATGCATGACATTTCATTGATTGGAGCAAAAGTGTGTGGCTGAGTGAGTCTTCTGATGGTCTTATAAACATATTCTCAAGAACAGGAAAAGCTGTTATGTATGGAAATATGCAGCCAATCCTTCCTTTGTTGACTATGTCAACAGTTACCCTGTGTGCAGCCTCAGTAATTCTGAAGGAGGAAAAGTAATTGCATCTATAGCTTCTCTGAGCAAGTACCCAAAGGCTGGATGAACATTCATTTCACAGAAATACAAAAATCATGTTGTCATATTACAGAGATTGATGAGGCTGGTGGGGCATGAAAACTGCAATCAGTGATGAGAGCAGGAATCAGATGGTGAAATTATTTCCTGCTGGTCCAGTTTCTGCAACTTCTCATCCCTAGAGATGGGCCCTGGAGAGTGGAAACTATTGCAAGATTTTACTTTTCTCTGAAATTCTAACATAGAGATGCAATTCAGACCTGAAGAGCCTTAGGGAGAGACTGAAGGCCCGAGAGAAGCAGAAGCAAAGGGGAGAAGAGGAGGGTGTGTGTGGGAGGTGAGGTAGGTCTGAAGAAGTTGTGACTCACTTTTTGTCAGATGGGTGAAAGAGAACATTGTGTCTATAACCAAGGTGCTTATTAACATATCAGGTATGGATGTGTCATTGTAACACAAGAGACATACTTTACGGCTTGAGATTTCTGGATGAACTTGAGTACCCTTGTCACCATTTTCAGTTGAGACAACAGTACTGTGTGATCTTAAAACTGTATAAGAGTCTCTGCATCCTGGTTTCTGCCACAGAGTTTCTGAAATTCTTGTTATTTATTTAGTGAAAAGAGCACTATAATCATCTTTGTTCTAATTACGTGATTCTGGGTGGGCTCCTGGATGGCTCCTGAATGGGGATGGTCGTTAGAAAGACCAAGCCAAGGTCAGAGGCTTGGAATCTTCACACCCTCATACTTGAGAAAGATGGAAAAGGCTGACAGTATAGTTAATGTCCGGTCATGTCTACCTGAATCCTCAATAAAATCCCAAAGTACAACGTTTGAAGAGCTTCCAGTTTGGCAAACACATCTACACCTAGAACATGATGCATCTCCACTCCACGGGGACAGAAGCTCTGGTGCTCAGGACCCTCCCAGACCTCACACTAGGTGTCTCTTTATTTGCTTGTTCACCTGTCCCCTTCATCATATCCTTTAATGAACTGACAAAAGGGATCAGTGTTTTCCTGAGTTCTGCGAGCCACTCTGGTAAATTAATGGAACTCAGAGAGGGAGTTGTAGGAACTTCCAACTAGTCACCAAATTGGACAGAGGATATAAGTAAGCTACTAGTTGCTGATGGCATCAAAATGCAGAGTATCATCCTGGTACTGAACCCTTAAACTGTGAATACTATGCCATTTCCAGGCAGATAAACCTTGGTATTAAATTCAGGTAAATTATAGGACACTTACCACGTGTCCCAGAGATTTTCTTGTTCTGGGAAACAAACAAACAAACAAACAATTGATGACCAGGAGTGTGTAAAGTGACGTATTCTGTGTATAGTATAGTAGACACAACAAGAGAGAGACACTGAGGTTTATATTGTAAAAGTATTTATTCTCCAGACCCCATAGGCCTGTGCAGTTGGGCTCTATTCCCTCACTTGTGTGTGCTCCTGGGATACTTGTGCTGTCTCCGGAACAGCATAATCTCTGTGTTATTTCTACCTTCTCAAGGACACATGTCTCCACAGAGGACTTTCTCCTACAGGAGGCTCCGCAGAAGTTTCTCAATAAAAGATGCTCAGAGACAAGGGTTTCAGCATGAAGAGTTTTTGTCTCACTTCCTCATCATCTGAGACACTGTAAGGAAAGCTGCTCCAATTGCCATGATCTATAGCACAGTAAAAGCTTCATCCTTAGGCTGCTCATCAAAGATGCACCAAATTCCTGCATTGGCCCAGGCATCTTTGGATTCAGGGAAGCAACTGGAGACCCCAAAATCCTGGTGTTTGTTTGAGTCAGAGAAGAACCACAGGAGACTGGGGAGGACTCCCTGGCTTCTGCTGGAACCAAGTTATAGAATAGCTGCCAACACTGAAGCCATTGCTCAGGTTGCAGGTGAGTCTAGCTGTTGTTCCTGGAGCTGCAGAGAGAGGAGGTGGCTGGGTCAGCACAGGCTCGGACAGGGAACCTGCAAACACAGACACTCATGGGGGATATTGCTAGAAAGGAAAAAAAAAAAAAAAAAACAATTCTCAGATCACTGAGCACAGAAAGAGGGTGCAGTGAGAGAGGACCATAAGGAAGACAGGAGTCCAGGCCATGGTGACATAACCTCTGTTCCCCACATGGGGCTGGGCTGCCCCAGGCTTTTTTTTCCCCCTCCACCCTCTGACATAGGAGGGGCTGTCCATGTAAATGGGTCCCATTCAGTAATAGTCCAGTCCCTCCCTGAACTCTGGTGCTGGAGCTCAGGTCACACCACACATGGAGGGGCATGGAGGTTGGACTAACCCCTGGGAAGAGCTGTGGAGCAAGCACTTGCTGAGACAACTCAAAGCCTCCAGGTCTGGGCTCCTATGAGTGATTGGACCTCACTAACCAGGTGTAGGGTCCACAGGGGCTGTTCCAAAGCACATCCTACAAATCTCATGTTGAAAAATGATAAATGAATAAAAACAACTTGTGAGAGAGAGCTCCTATTAAATATAGATTAAATATACATTTTCTTAAAAAGTTACAAAATTAGAGTTACTATAAATATATTGAATGTATAGACCCATTTTAATAGAAAAATGGAAAATGTTATTACAGAAGCACTCCACAGAAGTGCATAAGATACAGATGTTTTCACAGGGGACATCTAACAAAACTTCATAATTGAGATGATTTCAATGTATTTGCTCCATATTTTTTTATAATATCAAAAGGTATGTAATGTTTCTTAGTTCTTTTAAAGGAGTTCTAAAACTCATAAGCACACTTTCAAAATATATTTCACAAAAAGGAAAATTACAGACCAATGTCATTAAATACTGATGGAAATATTGTGTATAAAATATTAATCAAGAGACCTCAATACAATATTAGTGAATTGATACACCATCATTAAGTGTGATTTATTCCAATGATACGAGTTGGGTTACATAATAAGAAAGAGTTTTATATCACACACCATATTATTACTTTAAGAGATATGATAATGTTGCCCCAATTGGTCTCAAAAGAGCCTTTGGCCAAATTTAACACCAAATCCGAATGAGAGCCACATTAACAAAAAAAGATACATTTATAAGATGGTAATACACACCGTCTCACACACGTATGATGTAGTTCTGAGGCCAGCGTCTTAGTTCAAGGAGCAGGGAGGGACCATTTCCACAAAGATTAAGAACATGCAAAGACAACCTTCACATCCATTATTTTCAACATTATTTCTCAGGTGTTAGAAAATGTAATTAAAAAGCCAAAATCAGATAGCACTTGTGAGGATGAGCACTGGGTGTTATATGGAAACCAACTTGACAATAAACTATTTGTAAAAAAATAATAATAATAAATAAAATTAAAAATAAAAATAAAACAATTTTAAAAAATAAAAAATAATAAATAAATAAATAAATAAATACATGGCCAAAATCAGTACTTAATACTTTGTATTGATGGGAAAGGACAAGTGGTCATTCTTCAGATCCAGATGGATGCCATGGACTTAGATAAGCCTGTGCTGCTGGTGCAGTGACGGCTGAGATCTTAGTGAGAGATTAGTCACTGGGAGTGACTAGCACTGGTGAAATGTAGGAACAGAGACAAGATGAGTGGAGCAAAGCAGCAGAGGAGAGGTCTTGTTCCGCTTCACTGTGGTGAAGAGTCCTGTGCAAGGTGTCGGGCAGTGACCCTAGATCTGAAGTGATTATTTTCTCCCAATCAGGCTGTATCCTAAATGGTGTCAGTCTTCTTATTTATGGGGCTTCTGTGCTGGACCAAGAATAGTTCATATTGCAGAGGTTTTCAGTGCAGACACTGGGGACCTTTGCTCAAGTGACCAGTATGCTAAGAGATGCATTGTGAGCCTGGTGTCACTGCACCTGCTCCTTGATGAGCTGAGGAGAGAGCATGTCCTGTGTGGTTTCAGGGACTCCTTTCTGTAAAATCTGGCAAAGGCTCCCTGTGTAAAGGACCAAAGAGACTCCAGGACAGGGTAGAGATCACACAGAGCTCTGTTCCCTGAGGTTCCATTGAAGGTATTTTGCCCACAAGCTGTCCTATCCATACTGGGCAGACTCTCCTGAGAGCCCACTTCCTACTTGGAAATGCATTCTGTCTATTCCTTGTCTGTAAGCCTCAAATCTACTGGATGCCAGAGCGAAAAAGGAAGAAATGATCAATGTTTGAAGCAAAGTACTGAGGGAGCCAGATCCAGGGGCTCACAGGGCAAAGGAAGCCCACAGGTGGAGGCAGGTCACACATCATTGAGGATGCAGTTTGTTTAACGCCTCTCCAGTCAGCTGAGTTGTTTACCCTCACTCTGAACGTCCCTGTTGGCATTGCTCCCCTGCTGCCCTCAGCACTATGTCTCTCAGCTACTGTGATACCCCTGGCACACCAAGCAGAATGTTCAGTTTGACAGTAGTCTTACTGACGTTGTGACCCCAGAGAGTGGAGTAAGAAAGGGCCTTTCTAGGTCCTTTATTGAAACAATGGCACTCTCACAATTGGAAATGTATCTCAGAGGAAAATTATGATTTGTTTCCAAATATCCATTCTGCCAACACTATTCCTGGAACTCCACGGTGTCTCATGTTCACAGATGGTAAGTGTAAGGACAGTAACAGAGTGTCACTGGGGCACACATATGGCGATACTGCCCGTGTGCATACAGGATGTGAATGGGAAGTTGGGACAAAGAGGTCTGAAGAGAGCTATGGTACATAAGGGGGGATCTGTAGGGTGAGCCAAGTGATGTCCCTAAGGGGAGGAGCCCTGGGTCAGAGGTCAGGACATGTGTCAAGGCCAGAAAAAGTGGGGTGGCTGGTTGGTGATGGCTCTAGTGAACATCCACAGGAGTTCAAAGAGGTAGACCAACGGAGCACATGAATCTAGCATCTCAAAATGGAATAGAAAGGTAAACCCAGGAAAATAAATATACCTTTCCTTAAACCTGAAATCTGTTTTTACTCATTGTGCATGCATATGAATGTACATATATTCAATGGCCACAATTATATGAATACTTCACATAAAACCTTGATCCTTGTTTTTCATAGGGAGTCAGATGAAAACTCAACACGCTCCATGACATTGACAGTTTTGTTTGTCCTTGCAGCACTAAGTGTCTGCAGCTTATGGATAATTAGTTGGCAGTTATTAAATGTTTTTGAATTAAAAAGAATAGATCAGTGAATAAAAAGGAAAAAATACAAATATCCATATTCTTTACCTTATAGCTAAAACTAGCATCTCCTCTCTCATTTGGGACATCATCATCCATTCAAATTTCTAAGGACAGACTTGGGTGTCATCTTGGACACATCCCTGTACCTACACACAGCCTCCAGGTAGTTCCTAAATCCAGTGCTTTCCACAACAAAAATTTGTTCATATGTCCACACTAACCAAAGCAATCTACAATTCCAGTGCAGTTCCCATGGAAACTCCGATGACATTTTTACAAAAATAGAAAAAACCTCCTGAATTTTATATAGAACCTGAAGAGACCCCAAATTGCCAAAGCAATATTGATAAAGAAGAACAATCCTGGAGGCACCATACTTCCTGCTTTCAAATTATATTACAAAACGATGGTAATGAAAACCAGTATGGTATTGGCCTAGAAAGAGACACATAGATTGATGCCACAGAATAAAAAGACCAAATGTATAGAAAAAGATCCCTTTTCCCCAGTTTTCTAGTAGTCACTTCCCTGACTGTGTTCCTGCTCAAGATTCTTCATGCAAACCTTTTTTTTCTGCGCAATGGTCCTTATGTCAGTGTCTGGCCTCTCGCATGATGAAGGGTGCCATGGGGTTGGAGGGAGAAACGTGATGTAAGGGAGTGAGTCAGAGCTGAGCACTCCCGACTGAGTCACAGGTGAGGGATGGTCACACTGCAATGAGGACCCTACTTGCCTTAGTATATGAGAGCCATCCTACTGGCCTGAACCAGAGCCCTGCCCTCTCAGTGCTGGTCCGAACAGGCCACCGCCTACCCCAGCCCTGGTCAACCAGCTTCTCTGATACCACACAGCATCCCTAGAGGGCACTCTGACTTTCGCAGATGGATGTTTGTGATTTCAGTCCCCAGAGAAGGAACATGAGTAGATCCTTTCCTGGGTGCTTGGGATGAAGACATTAATTTTCTTTAGGTCACTAATAACGTCCAGGCTGCTACACATGGGGTTTATTTTACAGTATTTATGTGACTGGAAATATTAGTGTTACCTGACATTGGGGTTTGCTTACTGCAGGGGCAGCCTGGCATCACTACCAGTCTCCAATCTAATTTTTTTTTAATGTTTTTCTTGTCATGTGAATTGCTTTATTTTTTTGTTTTTGTTTTTGTTTTTTTACAAATTGCTTATTGTCAAGTTGGTTTCCATATAACACCCAGTGGTCATCCTCACAAGTGCCCTCCTCCATGCCCATCACCCTTCCTCTCCCCCCCCACACCCATCAGTCCTCAGTTTGTTCTCAGCATTCAAGAGTCTACTATGGTTTGCCTCTCTCCCTCTACCCCCTTACTTTTCCCCTTCTCCTCCCCCATGGTCCCCCGTTAAGTTCCTCCTAATCCTCCCATACGTGCAAACATAGGATATCTATCCTTCTCTGCTTGACTTATTTCTCTCAGCATAACACCCTCAAGGTCNTCACTATCTGTTAAAGAGGTTGTCTTTTTTCCATTGAATCCTCTTTCCTGCTTCGTCAAAGATTAGTTGGTTGTATACTTTTGGGTCCAATTCTGAGTTTTCAATTCTATTCCATTGGTCTATGTGTCTGTTTTTGTGCCAATACCATACTGTCTTGATGATGACAGCTTTGTAGTAGAGGCTAAAGTCTGGGATGGTGATGCCTCCCGTTTTGGGTTTCTTCTTCAATATTACTTTGGCTATTCGGGGTCTTTGGTGGTTCCATACAAATTTTAGGATAGTTTGTTCTAGTTTTGAGAAGTATGCTGGTGCAATTTTGATTGGGATTGCATTGAATGTGCAGATTGCTTTGGGTAGTAATGACATTTTAACTATATTTATTCTTCCAATCCATGAGCATGGAATGTTTTTCCATTTCTTTGTGTCTTCTTCTATTTCCTTCATAAGTTTTCTGTAGTTTTCATCATAGAGATCTCTTGTATCCTTGGTTAGGTTTATTCCTAGGTACTTTATGGTTTTTTGTGCAATTGTGAATGGGATCAGTTTCTTGATTTTTCTTTCTGTTGCTTGATTATTGGTGTTTAAAAATTCAACTGATTTTTGTACGTTTATTTTGTACCCTGCAACTTTTACTGAATTCACGGATCAGGTCTGGTAGGTTTCTGGTGAAGTTGTCGGGTTTTCTATGTAGACTATCATGTCTTCTGCGAAAGGTGAAAGTTTGACTTCCTCTTTGCCGATTTTGATCCCTTTGATTTCCTTTTGTTGTCTGATGGCTGATGCTTGCACTTCCAGCACTATGTTAAACAACATTGGTGAGAGTGGACATCCTTGTCATGTTCCTGACCTCAGGGGAAAGTCTGTTTTTCCCCATTGAGGATGATGTTAGCTGAGGGCTTCTCATAAATGGCTTTTAGGATGTTTAAGTAAGTTCCTTCTATCCCGACTTTCTCGAGGGTCTTTATTAAGAAGAGATGCTGTATTTTGTCAAATGCTTTTTCTGCATCTATCGACAGTGTTTGTTTTTTTTTTTTTTTTGAGAGAGAGAGAGAGAGAGACAGAGCATGAGCAGGAGGAGGTACAGAGAGAGACAGAGAGAGAGAGTAAGAGAGAAAGAGAGTGAGAGAGAGAGAGAGAGAAAGAGAGAGAGAATCAAAAGCAGGCTCCAGGTTGTGAGCTGTGGGCACAAAGCTCGACACAGGGCTTGAACCCAGGAACCATAATATCAATGACCTGAGCTGAAGTCTGATGCTTAACCAACTGAGTCACCTAAACACCCCATACAAGTCTCCAATCTAAACCAAGTTCAAGCCCTCATATTCCCAGCTTCACTTCTGGTTCATACCTGATAAAAAGTCTATGTGGGTTATCCTTGATCTTTGAATATTTGTTGTTGTTGTTATTGTATTATGAGAATCTCCAGTTATAGCCCATAACCTTCATTGTACAGGCCCTGGCATTTGATGTCTCTGTTTGTCAGAAAACTACATGCTCTCTGCAGAGAAGTATCCACTATACTTACTTGTCAGTCTGGGTTTCTTTTTGCCCTTTAGTTAGTCTGGAAGTTAATTTCTTTGTATGGTATAGTTATTGTAATACCTAAATCTAACTTATTCCATTTCAGATTAAACCTCCATCTTGAGAGTGAACTAGGCCTGGACCTAGTCCCAGGTTCTGCCCTTAGTTACTTCCCTAGCTATGGCAACAGCCTATCAGTTTAAAACAGGTGCCTATATCCTAAGACATTCTGGTTGGCAGTTTGCAGTCAGGCCAGATGGGCCAAACCAATTGGATGCTGACAAGACAGCCTGTACCTATCAGGAGGCTGCCAAGCTGGAACGCCCCAAATTCCACTGTAAGCACAATAAAAAGCCCTGCGATCACGAGTTCGGGGCTCCATATCATCACCGCTGCGTCAGGGTGCATTGGGGTCCCTGCTCGAGCTTGTAATAAAGACCCTTTTGTACTTGCATCGGTGTCGGCTCCTTGGGGGTCTCAAGGAACTCATGAATTGGGCATAACAGTTATGATTCATTTCCCTTTTTATTAGCCCAGTTCAATAAGTGTTCTCAGTACAAAGATTGATATAAACAATTATACTGTACAAGGGACCTGTATCTTCTTAGAAAGTCTTGGGGCACCTGGGTGGCTCAGTTGTTTGAGCATCCAACTTTGGCTCAGGTCATGATCTCATGGTTTGTGAGTCTGTTCACTGCATCGGGCTCTGTGCTAACAGCTAGCTTAGAGCCTGGAGCCTGTTTCAGATTCTGTATCTCCCTCTCTCTCTCTGACCCTCCTCTGCTCACACTGTCTCTCTTTCTCTCAGAAATAAATTTAAAACATTAAATTTTTTTAATAAAAGAAATTCTTTCTCTGATCATCCATTAAGGGCATTCAGGAAAGGGAATCCTACCCACAGACTATTATGTTTATGTGGTAAATGTTCTATGGGTTAGCAGTGAAAAGACAACGACTTTTTCTAGATTTTTTTCTGTAATACCAGGTTCTCTATGACAACGTAGGATGGGTACATAGGATTTTTTCTCCAAAATATTGAGATTCATTTCAGCATCATTCCAGACAAAGAATCAGAGGAAAACCAAAGAGCGAGAAAGACTGTGACACATGCAGTCACACCTTACTGGTCTTACCTTGGTAATTACATCTGTAACAACCCCATTTCCAAATAAGGTCACATCTTGAAATATGGGAGCTTTTAGAACTTTTTTTATCACATGAATTGTTGGAGACACAATTCATAACAATTATTCAGGTTTTGTTAGTTTTTACCTAATGTCCTTTTTTTTTTCTGTTCTAAGATCCAGTTTAGGATTCTTTGCAGCGTTTAGTTGTGATATCTCCTTAAGCTTTTTTTTCTGTGACATTTCTTCAGACTCCTCTTTGGTGCCTTTGTTCATAAGTACTGTGTGGGTGTTAGGCTTTATATCATTCAGAGACGAGTGTTTGCACGTGTTCCTTGAAATCTCTGCACGGGACTGTATCTCATCTGACTCCATTATATATACCACCAGTTAACAACATAGATCGCGAACATATATTTAGGAATTGAGTTATAACCCATTACTTTTATATTTATGTGGTTCAAATCTTGCTTGTTTTGACCCATGGGGGCGCTTTAAGTTGGCTAGTGAACTTCCAGACATACCCTGTCCTTGTGTGTGTGAGCACATGTGCATGTGTGGTGGTGGTGCACTGATGTGCTTGCATTGTTTTGAAGGATTTTTCATTTTCTGACACTATAAGGTCCTCCATACTCATCCTGCATATTTGCTTGTCTGGGAATTAAACATTTCCCTAAAGTAGTCTGCATCTCTTCCTGGGAGAATGGTATTAGAAAGTAATGTCTGGGAAAATGCATCTCACGCCTTATGGGGAATCATTGCTTCCAGTTTCACTCAGCTGACAGATAAAGCATCAATATATGAGTAAGCAAACCCAGGAATGTGGATATATTGGTGACTGTTTCCACACGCAATGATCTGTCTCCATCAAACTACACACACTTTCAAACTCTCATCTCCAGCTCTAATCCGTGACCACATGCCTCTGTCAAGCCTCCTTCCTTGGTTATATCTGTGACTTTCCATTCCTGACGTGAGAAATCAGACTCTACTACCACCCATACACCCATTTACTTAACTGTTCAGCGACAGTACACAGTGCGGTCACATCAAAATTATCAACCTGTTCCCCCACGGGACACAACCTTATTTACTGGAGTACAGAACTTATGTGCAGTTTCTTATGTCTCTACACTTAGAGGCTCCATCACTTTCAGTCACTCAGCTGAGCAGCTTGCTCTCCACCTCTGCACTGAGGTGGGCCCACACGTTTTACTGCAGGTATGTGAGTCGTGTCACATTCTATAAAACAGCATATGCTCCCAAATTCCTAATTTTTTCTATGTACACTTTAAGTTTCTGACATGGGGGTGTACAGTGAATTCTGACAGTGACAGAGTGTTATTTAAGTGCCATTAGTATCATATAGAATAATTCTGTTGCTCAAAATGTTTTCCTCTGTTCACATGATCAACTCTTTTCAATTTTTAGCCTCCCTACTACCTGAAGGTGTTTGTAGAGTTTTGCTTCTTCCAATATATGATATAATTATCAAATTATTTGTAAAAGTGGCACCTCCTGGGTGACATCTTGGTTGGTTTCAGGTTTAGGTGATTATATGTAAACCTAGAATAAATATCCATGTGCCAATTTCAGGTGGCTATAAGGCTTTAGTGATTATGAATAAGTAGTTATAAACATTCAAGTGCAGAGTTTTTCCTACGGACAAAAGTTTTTAAAATTATTTTTGTAATTTTATAATTTTAAGTTGGCATTTATTTCACAAATAACAGGTAATAAGACACACTAGCCAGCACCATGTACATAGTAATACCAGATGCAAATAAGGTTGACTTTTTCTTCAAGCACAACATGGGTAGAGTTCAGAGGAAAAATAAAAATGTTTCATTTATTTTAATATCAGAAGGAAAAATTAATATGCTCCAACCTAGAAGTAAAATAT
The DNA here is from genome assembly GCF_008692635.1 of Crocuta crocuta. Classification (NCBI taxonomy): domain Eukaryota; kingdom Metazoa; phylum Chordata; class Mammalia; order Carnivora; family Hyaenidae; genus Crocuta; species Crocuta crocuta. The sequence goes on from NW_027529573.1 coordinate 406,370, forward strand.
ATTAGCTGATAAAACAAGAGATTTCTATTTCATAAAGACTCTATCTAGGAATGGTTTTCTCAGAGTGACCTTGAGGACAGAAAGGACAGGAGGAACCTCTATCACAGGAGATGCCCTTGGATGGACCTGCGCCAAGGTCTGCGCAGTAGAATGAGCAGAAAATCACAAGATAAGCTGATGAAACAACTGCTGACGTGTTTCCCTTCTTTATGGATGAGTGGCTAGGTATTTGTCTCACTTCTCCACAGGCCTGAAGCACTGTGTGAGTACTGAGACTGCTGTCCCATGATGAGCAGTAATAATCAGCCTCGTCCTCAGCCTGGAGCCCAGTGATGGTCAGAGTGCCTGTGTTGCCAGACTTGGAGCCAGAGAATCGATCTGGGATCCCAGAGGGTCGATTGCTATTATCATAGATAATGGTTTTGGGAGCCATTCCTGGGGATTGTTGGTACCAGTGCACGTAACTACGAACTCCAGTGCAGGAAATAGTGACCCTCTGGCCTAGGGCCCCAGACACTGAGGATGGTTGAGTCAGCCCAGATTGAGCCCAAGACCCTGGAAGGAGAAAAAAAAAATTGGAGAAGATATTCCTGGGGTCTAGAGAGAAGAGGAGGAAGCAGGGCTCCATCTGTCCTTCCAGGGCACCTTCCCCTGTCCCCGCATAGAGTGACCTGTGCAGTGAGCGAGGAGGGTGAGTAGGAGAGGCGACCAGGCCATGGTGGAGGTCATCAGCAATCCTGCGTTCTGTTGCCCCACAGCTGAGCAGAGCCTCCTTTAACCTCCTTTCACCTCTTCATCTGCTGAGAGAGGGAGGGTCCATCCATGCAAATGCGACTCCCCTGTTTTCTGACCCCTCACTGATCCTGCTTCAGGTGCCTCTGCCTGAAGGATGTGAGGGGGATGGGCAGCAGAGGGGCTATTTCAGGGCAGGAGGTGGGGAGGTCACAGCTGTAAGCCCTGAGTGGAGGGCACAGGCAGTGGCAGATGGCAAGTCTCAGCTCTGATCTACCCCGACCCCTCAGAAACAGGCCTTGAGTGTCCCTTAGTGTCCGGACACAGACACGCCATTGTGTGACATGAACAGAACCATCAGAGACCACTTCTGCTTCCCCACTGCTCTAGCCACAGCCCCCTGCCTTAGGTCTAGGCCAGGTGTCCCCATATGTTGCCCCCCATCACGTCAGGAAAGACTTTCTGTTCTACTCAGATTCCTCGAGGGTAAGTCTGTCAATGGTTCCCCTGACCATGGTCATGACTGAGGACATGTCTCTACACAAATTATTCTAACAGTAAATGTGTACCAATAAGGAATGAGTTAACTGGATATGACAATGGAGCCAGGGCCCCAGAAGCCTGTGCCAGTGCAGGAAGCAGCAGAGAGCAGAGGGCAGCTACCATGGGGGCCCTTGGCAGATGTGACCCTGACTGTTCTTTGGGCTGTGCTTCTTACCCCAGATGGAGTATGTTGATGCATACTGTACACGTGGCATAGATATCAACGTGCTCTTTGTAAGGCCTCTGAGTAATTCCAGCTTTCTCTCCCAAAGTGTTCAGGAAATATCAGTGAGAACCTAATGATCCCATTTTGGACATCTGCTATATGATTCATATATATTCTATCTGAATTCCCTCCAAAACCCATGGTAGCTCTGTTCCAGAGACCTTGCAAAGGACTTGTTTTCAGCCTATGTCTTCCCTGCTGGTCAAGAGGAACTTGAATTACTTTCTGGTCTTTTTATTCCATGACATCAATCTATGTGTCTCTTTCAAGATCAATACCATACTGGTTTTCATGACTATAGCTTTGTAGTATAATTTGAAAATACGAAGTATGATGTCTCTACGTTTGTCTTTGCATATAAAAATTTGGATGGATTATGATGGTTCAGTTGAAAGAAGAGATACTAGTTTTAGCCATAAGGTAAAGCATGTGGATATTTGTTTTTTTTCTCTTTTTATTCACTGATCTATTCTTTTTAATTCAAGAACATTTACAGAGCACCAGCTAAGTATCAGTAAGCTGCAGACACTTAATGCTGCAAGGACAAACAAAAACTGTCAAGGTCATGGAGCATATTGCGTTTTCAGCTGACTCAGTGTGAAAGACAAGGATCTGATGTTTTATGTGAAGTATTCAAGGGAAGCATTAAATATTTATTGGACTAGAACACACAGTTATATGTTAATTGAAAGTCGATGACTAGAACTGTGCGTGTGTAACTATATCTTATGTTTTATTTATATGTATTTTATGTTTCATATATATGATATAAATCACAGGAGATATATCCTACACGCATTGTCATTAACAGTGCAGAGATGGATTAGATAAATCCTTCAGGAAAATAATTGTGTTAATATTTACAGTATGAGTAGAAAGATGTCTGACACAAAGGAAGATGCTAGAGAGTGTTGTGGTGAGTAATTATAATAGGTTGCACACTGAGAAAGGAGGGCTTAGGGCACCAGGGTCTTCTGGGTCATGGGACTGAGCTGTGTCCTTGCAATTCCCATATTTCTAGATGTTCCCAAATGCGCAATCCTTCTGGATGAGACCTCCATCTGGTACAGGACACCCATTTGCCTCCAGTGTCTTTCCTCTGTGCTAGGGGTTCCTGGTTGCATCCTGGGATAGCTATGTTGTTGACCTTCTCCTGTGGGTCCATTTGGGAAAAAGCAATATGAGAAGCACATCTCACTTCTCTGTAATTACAGTCTGTCCTTGAAGAATCCCATGTTATTTTTGTTAATGGACCATGCCCCATCAAGTGTGAGGATGGGGACAAGTGCAGAGGATTATGGGGACTGGCTTGCCAGGGTGGGAAGTGTCCTAAGATGACAGAGATGGGATGTCTCCTCAGGCCTTCCTCATACAGCCTGTGGAGTGGTGAGCATGCCCTCTGCCCTTCTTATCACTGGTTGCAGGACACACCAGTGCTCCCAACAACACACCTATCTAAGTGGTGGAAGGAGCCAGAGTGATTCATGCTGAGGAAGCCATACCTCTGAAGTAATGGCTGAGGTGTGGTGGTGCCTGCAACACAGGAAGTAGAACGTGGGGAGTAAGAAGCCCTGGCGCCTGTGTAGGGGTGGGTGGTGTGCCAGGCAAGCTCAAGTCCAGAGTGTCCCTCTCTGCTCAGCTCAAGACCCCCTCCCAGTCATAGGTGAGTCTGGACTCTGAGACAGCAGGGGGCGCTGTAGGTCTGTCCCTGTGGATTGGGGGGAGGGGCAGATGGCTGAGTGGTGTCTCTGCTGGACACCCAGGTCTGGAACCCTGTCTTGTACCCTCTGCTCTATGCTCACTGGGGCCCAAGATTGGCTCCCCAGCCCGCCCCCCCTCAGCTGTCACCAAATTCAGCCCTAGGGACCCCAGGAGAAGGAGTGATTTGCATGTAGTATTCCTCCCTGTTCTGTAAAGTGGGGAGGGGCTGAGAGAGGCTTTGTGCAGTTCTCTCACTTGTGGGCTCAGGAGCTGGGGTGTCTCCACAGTGGCCTGGACCCTTCTCCTCCTCACCCTTCTTCCTCTCTGCTTAGGTGAGTGGCTGTGGAAAGCAAGGGGAGTGATTACGGGGCACGGGGGCGGTGTGTGTGTGCTGGTTTACTTCTTTCCTCTTTTTAAAGAACACATTGTAGGCACTAACTTAGGAATTACCTGTGTGTCTAGTGCTGTGTTGCTGGGTCCAGGGCACAGTCTCACTGACACAGGAAGCATCCTTGTCAGGGTTTGAGGGACAGAGGTCACCCTCACCTGCACTGGAGAAGGCAACAGTGTTGGAGCAAATTATTTGGGCCGACACCAAAAAATTTTGCACGGTGCCACAAAATTATGATGCTCAGAAGAAGTGGGCCCTCAGGGATCCCAACTTGGTTCTGTGGCTCCCACTCTAGGAACAAGGCCTCTAGGAGCATCTCAGGCCTCTAGCCTGTGGATGAGTCTTGTTATTAATGTCAACATGGGACAAAAGCATCGATTCTGACATTCTGCTGCAGGCCATGGGGACCTGAGACAGAAACCTGTCCCTGTCACCCCCAGGACTGCCTGTGATGAATAAACAGTGAGGCCTTGGAGACCCTGGAGGGTCTGAAGGTCTGACTCTGACCACAGAGGAAATTTAAACGGTCAGCGACAGTACCTTCCTCTCATGTTGTTTTTTCCTTCCTTCCTCTGCTTCTGCTCCTTCTCTCTCTCTTTCTTTTCCTTCCTTCATTCCTTCCTTCCTTTTCCCTCTTTCCTTCTCTCTCTTTCCTTCACTCTCTCTTTCCTTCTCTCTCTCTCCCTTTCTCTCTCTTTCTTTTTCTTTCTCTCTTTCTTTTGTGAGAACCCTTAAGATCTATCCTGTCAGCAAATTTCAAATCTACAAAACTGTATTACCAGCTAAGAAACTTATTCTTTAGAAAGGCATTGCAGTGTCAGTTCCAACAATGTGCCTGAGGAGAACAGAGCAGGCAAGGCCATGTCAGGTTTGAGGGCTGATTACACAGGGGATCTGGTGGAGGAAGATGAGTGAATAGTGCCCAAAAGGAAGAACATGGAGAGGTGACTGTGGTCCTGGACTGAGGGCTACGGAAAGGATGATGGTGAGCTTGAGGGTTCCAGTTGTGTTCACTGTCATGCAGGACATGAGAGAGGAAAATAAGGTTGAGCACAATTAAAGGTGCTGGTGTCATACCTGTAAAGTTGAGCATGTAGGAAATACATGGAAACAGGAACATGAGATGCTGTCAAGTCAGTTCACATTGCAGTGACAGGAGCATCATGTGATGTGCACTAGCTCCAGGGAAAGTGATAAGGAAAGGATAAGATAAGAAAGGTGAGATGATAAGAAAAGGAATAGGAATGAAACAGAGAGAGGCACACTTGCTCACAGAACCAAGATAAAGCATAAAATTCCAATTGAATTAAATAAGGAAATCCCTCATTTTTTTGATATGATAAATTTGCATTTTTTAAAATGTTGTACTGTATTTTCATATTCCATTTTTTTAACAAATTTATTGTCAAGTTGGTTTCCACATAACACTCAGTGCTCATCCCCACAAATGTCCCCCTCCATGCCCATCACCTCTCTCACCCCCACATCCATCAGTCCTCAGTTTGTTCTCAGCGTTCAAGAGTCTCTCATAGTTTGCCTCTCTCCCTTTCCCCCACCATTTCCCCCCTTCTTCTCCCCCATGATCCTCCATTAAGTTCCTCCTAATCCTCCTATACGTGCAAACATATGATATTGGTCCTTCTCTGACTAACTTATTAAGCTCAACATAACACCCTCAAGGTCCATCCATGTTGCTACACATGGCCAGATTCATTCTTTCTCATTGCCATGTAGTATTCCATAGTATAGATAAACCACAGCTTCTTGATCCGTTCGTGCGTTGATGGACACTTAGGCTCTTTCCATGTTTTGGCTATTGTTGAGAGTGCTGCTATGAACATTAGGGTACATGTGCTCCTATGAATCAGCACTCCTATATCCCTTGGGTAAAATTCTAGCAGTGCTATTGCTGGGTCATAGGGGAGTCCTATTGTTAGTTTCCTTAGGAACCTCCACACTGTTTTCCAGAGGGGCTGCACCCGTTTACATTCCCACCAACAGTGTAGGAAGGTGTCTGTTTCTTCACATCCTCGCCAGCATCTAGAGTTCTCCGATTTGCTCATTTTAGCCACTCTGACCGGCGTGAAGTGGTATCTCAGTGTGGTTTTGATTTGTATTTCCCTGTTGAGGAGGGACGCTGAGCATCGTTTCATGTGTCTGTTGGCCATCTGGATGTCCTCTTTGGAGAAGTGTCTGTTCATATCTTCTGCCCATTTCTTCATGGGGATTGTTTGTTTTTCGGGTGTGGAGTTTGGTGAGTTCCTTATATTTTGGAGATTAACCTTTTATCTGATATGTCATTTGCAACTATCTTTTCCCATTCCGTTGGTTGCCTATTAGTTTTGTGGATGGTTTCCTTTGCCATGCAGAAGCTTTTAATCTTGATGCGGTCCCAGTAGTTCATTTTTGTTCTTGATTTCCTTGCTATTGGGGATGTGTGAAGTAAGAAGTTGCTACGGTGGAGGTCAAGGAGGTNGCTGTCTTTTTTCCGTTGGATCCTCTTTCCTGCTTTGTCAAAGATAAGTTGGCTGTATATTTTTGAGTCCAGGTCTGAGTTCTTAATTCTATTCCATTAGTCTATGTGTCTGATTTTGTGCCAACACCATACTGTCTTGATGATGACAGCTTTGTAGTAGAAGCTAAAGTCTTCTATGGTGATGCCTCCCATTTTGGTTTTCTTCTTCAATATTACTTTGGCTATTCGGGATCTTTTGTGGTTCCATACAAATTTTAGGATAGTTTGTTCTAGTCTTGAGAAGTATGCTGGTGCAATTTTGGTTGGAATTGCATGGAATGTGTAGATTGCTTTGAGTAGCAATGACATTTTCACTATATTTATTTTTCCTATCCATGAGCATGGACTGTTTTTCCATTTCTTTGTGTCTTCTTCAGTTTCCTTCATAACTTTTCTATAGTTTTCATATTACAGATCTCTTGTTTCCTTGGTTAGGTTTATTCCTAGGTATTATATGGTTTTTTGTGCAATTGTGAATGGGATCCGTTTCTTGATTTCTCTTTCTGTTGCTTCATTGTTGGTGTATAAGAATGCAACCGATTTCTGTACATTGATTTTGTACCCTGCAACTTTGCTGAATTCTTGGATCAGTTCTAGTAGGCTTGTGGTGGAGTCTACTGGGTTTTCTATGTAGAGTATCATGTCGTCTGCAAAAAGTGAAAGTTTGACTTCTTCTTTGCCAATTCTGATGCCTTTGATTTCCTCTTGTTGTCTGATGGCTGATGCTAGGACTTACAGCACTATGGTAAACAGCAGTGGTGAGAGTGGATATCCCTGTCGTGTTCCCGATCTCAGGGTGAAAACTCTCAGTTTTTCCTCATTGAGGATGATGTTAGCTGAAGGCTTCTCATAGATGGCTTTGATGATGTTTAAGTAGGTTCCTTCTATCCCGACTTNTGTATCTTTGTCTGGCTTGGGAATCAGAGTGATGCTGGCTTCATAAAATAAGTCCAGGAGTTTTACTTCGATTTTTATTTTTAGGAATACTTTGAGAAGAATTGGTATTAATTTTGTTTTAAACGTCTGGAAGAATTTCCCAGGGAAGCCATCAGGTCCGGGGCTCTTATTTCTTGGGAGATTTTTGATAACTGATTTGATTTCTTCACTAGTTATGGGTCTGTTCAGATTTCCTATCGCTTCCCGTGTGAATTTTGGTAGTGAGTGTGTGTTTAGGAATTTGTACATTTCTTCTAAGTTGTCTAGTTTGTTGGCATATTATTTTTCATAAATTACCTGATAATTGTTTGTATTTCTGAGGGGTTCGTTGTAATAAGTCCATTTTCATTCATGATTTTGTCTATTTGGGTGCTCTCTCTTTTCTTTTTGAGAAGCTTGGCTAGAGGTTTGTCAATTTTGTTTATTTTTTCAAAAAACCAACTCTCGGTTTCATTAATCTGTTCAATTGTTTCTTTGTTTTCTATATTGTTTATTTCTGCTCTGATTTTTACTATTTCTCTTCTTCTACTGGGTTTAGGGCATTCTTGTTGCTCTGCCTCTAGTTCCTTTAGGTGAGCTGTTAGATTTTGCACTTGTGCTTTTTCTAATCTCTTGAAATAGGCCTGGAGTGCAATGTACTTTCTTCTTAGGAAGGCCTTTGCCACGTCCCATAGATTTTGGATTGTTGTGTTTTCCTTTTCATTTGTTTCCATATATTTTTAAATTTCATCTCTAATTGCCTGATTGGCCCATTCATTCTTTAGAAGGGTGTTCTTTAACCTCCATGGTTTTGGAGGTTTCAGACTTCTTCCTGTGATTGATTTCAACTTTCAATGCATTATGATCAGAGAGTGTGCATGGTATGATCTCAATTCTTTTCTATTTATTGAGGGTTGCTTTATTCCAGTATGTGATCTATCTTGGAGAATGTGCCATACGCACTTGAGAAGAAAGTAAATTCCCTGGCTCAGGATGTAGAGCTCTAAATATATCTGCCAGATCCATCTGGTCCAATGTGTCTTTTAAGTCCATTNACTATTTCTCTTCTTCTACTGGGTTTAGGGCATTCTTGTTGCTCTGCCTCTAGTTCCTTTAGGTGAGCTGTTAGATTTTGCACTTGTGCTTTTTCTAATCTCTTGAAATAGGCCTGGAGTGCAATGTACTTTCTTCTTAGGAAGGCCTTTGCCACGTCCCATAGATTTTGGATTGTTGTGTTTTCCTTTTCATTTGTTTCCATATATTTTTAAATTTCATCTCTAATTGCCTGATTGGCCCATTCATTCTTTAGAAGGGTGTTCTTTAACCTCCATGGTTTTGGAGGTTTCAGACTTCTTCCTGTGATTGATTTCAACTTTCAATGCATTATGATCAGAGAGTGTGCATGGTATGATCTCAATTCTTTTCTATTTATTGAGGGTTGCTTTATTCCAGTATGTGATCTATCTTGGAGAATGTGCCATACGCACTTGAGAAGAAAGTAAATTCCCTGGCTCAGGATGTAGAGCTCTAAATATATCTGCCAGATCCATCTGGTCCAATGTGTCTTTTAAGTCCATTATTTCTTTAGTGATTTTCTCTATGGTTGATATCCATTGCTGTAAGCGGAATATTAAAGCCTCCGTTATTAGCACATTCTTATCTATAAGCTTGTTTCTGTTTGTGATTAATTGTTTTAAGTATTTAGGTGCTCCCATATTTGGTGTGTAGACATTTATGATTGTTAATTCTTCCTGATGGATAGACCCTATAATTATTATATAATGCCCTTCTTCATCCCTTGTTATGTCTTAAATTAAAGTCCAGATTGTCTGTTATAAGTGTAGCTACTCCAGCTTTCTTTTGATTTCCAATAGCATGATATATTTTTCTCCATTCTCTTACTTTTAATCTGAAGGTATCTTCCCGTCTAAAATGAGTTTCTTGTAGACACCATATAGATGGATTTTGCTTTTTATCCATTCTGCTACCCTATGTCTTTTGATTGGAGCATTCAGCCCATTTACATTCAGTGTTATTATTGAAATATGTGGGCTTAGAGTCTTTGTATCTTTTGTGGGGTTCATGTTTGTGGTGGTGTCTCTCATATCTTTGTTCCTCCACATTTTCTTCAGAGTGTCCCCCTCAGGATTCCTTGTAGGGCTGGCTTAATGGTGACAAATTCTTTCAATTTCTGTTTATTTAGAAAGACTTTTATCTCTCCTTCTATTTAGAATGACAGGCTTCCTGGATAAAAGATTCTTGGCTGCATATTTTTTCTCTTCATCACATTGAAGATCTCCAGCCATTCCTTTCTGGCTTGCCAAGTTTCAGTAGATAGGTCTGTCACCACTCTGATAGGTTTCCCTTTGTATGTGAGGGCCCTTTTCTCCCTAGCTGCTTTNTTTTCATTTGTTTCCATATATTTTTAAATTTCATCTCTAATTGCCTGATTGGCCCATTCATTCTTTAGAAGGGTGTTCTTTAACCTCCATGGTTTTGGAGGTTTCAGACTTCTTCCTGTGATTGATTTCAACTTTCAATGCATTATGATCAGAGAGTGTGCATGGTATGATCTCAATTCTTTTCTATTTATTGAGGGTTGCTTTATTCCAGTATGTGATCTATCTTGGAGAATGTGCCATACGCACTTGAGAAGAAAGTAAATTCCCTGGCTCAGGATGTAGAGCTCTAAATATATCTGCCAGATCCATCTGGTCCAATGTGTCTTTTAAGTCCATTATTTCTTTAGTGATTTTCTCTATGGTTGATATCCATTGCTGTAAGCGGAATATTAAAGCCTCCGTTATTAGCACATTCTTATCTATAAGCTTGTTTCTGTTTGTGATTAATTGTTTTAAGTATTTAGGTGCTCCCATATTTGGTGTGTAGACATTTATGATTGTTAATTCTTCCTGATGGATAGACCCTATAATTATTATATAATGCCCTTCTTCATCCCTTGTTATGTCTTAAATTAAAGTCCAGATTGTCTGTTATAAGTGTAGCTACTCCAGCTTTCTTTTGATTTCCAATAGCATGATATATTTTTCTCCATTCTCTTACTTTTAATCTGAAGGTATCTTCCCGTCTAAAATGAGTTTCTTGTAGACACCATATAGATGGATTTTGCTTTTTATCCATTCTGCTACCCTATGTCTTTTGATTGGAGCATTCAGCCCATTTACATTCAGTGTTATTATTGAAATATGTGGGCTTAGAGTCTTTGTATCTTTTGTGGGGTTCATGTTTGTGGTGGTGTCTCTCATATCTTTGTTCCTCCACATTTTCTTCAGAGTGTCCCCCTCAGGATTCCTTGTAGGGCTGGCTTAATGGTGACAAATTCTTTCAATTTCTGTTTATTTAGAAAGACTTTTATCTCTCCTTCTATTTAGAATGACAGGCTTCCTGGATAAAAGATTCTTGGCTGCATATTTTTTCTCTTCATCACATTGAAGATCTCCAGCCATTCCTTTCTGGCTTGCCAAGTTTCAGTAGATAGGTCTGTCACCACTCTGATAGGTTTCCCTTTTATGTTAGGGCCCTTCTCTCCCTAGCTGCTATCAAAATTCTCTCTTTGTCCTTATATTTTGCCATTTTTACTATGATATGCCATGCTGAACATCGAGTCAAATTATGCCTGAGGGGAGTCCTCTGAGTCTCTTGTATTTCAACGTTCACTTCCGTCTTCATGTTGGGAAATTCTCTGCTATAATTTGTTCCAGGACTACTTCAGCACCTTTCCCTCTCTCTTCCTCTTCTGGGATTCCTATGATACTGATATTGTTGCGTTTGACCGTATCGCTGAGCTCACGAACTCTTTTTTCATGTTTCTGGATCAGTTTGTCTTTTTTTTTTTTCTCAGTTTCCTCTTTTTCTGTAATGGTGTCTTCTAAATCACTTATTCTCCTTTCTGCCTATTCAATCTGTGCATTGGAGGCCTATAATTTATTATGTATCTCATTTAAAGCATTTTTTAATTCATCATGTGTATTTTTATTCTCCATGTTCCTTGTAGCCATAGTTTCTTTGATGTCCCCTATGCTTTTTTCAAGCCCAGCTATTAATTTTATGATTATTGTTCTCAATCTTGTTCAGTTATGCTGCTTATATCTGTTTTGAGCAGTTCATTAGCTATCAATTCTTCTTGGAATTTCTTTGGAGGAGAGTTCATTCGGTTCGTCATTTTAGTTAGCTTTCTGTCTCTTGTTAGTTTTAAAGACTTGTTATTCCCTCTGTGCCTTTGAGCGCTGCTGTATCCAAGAAGACTCTTTGGCTTCCCGGGCCGATCCTTTCAGGGAGTGTTTTTTGAATGGTATCTCTTGGTCTCTCTTGTTAAGACCGTGGTTATTTTATTTTCCTACTCATAGTGATATTTGGGACTCTCCACCATGTGTCCTTTGGGTTGTTTCTTGAGGTAGCCCTGGAGAAGAAAACAGACAGACAAACACACAGGGAGCAGAGGCACACAAATGCACAGAGAAATCCAACTAACATGCAAACCGAGAGGGAAAACGAAAAAGTAAAGAGAAANTTCTTGAGGTGCCCTGGAGAAGAAAACAGACAGACAAACACACAGGGAGCAGAGGCACACAAATGCACAGAGAAATCCAACTAACATGCAAACCGAGAGGGAAAATGAAAAAGTTAAGAGAAAAGACGGAGGAGGGAAGGTGAACAATAGAAAATTAAAAAAAATACATTAACAAAGTCAAAAAGAAGGAAAAAAGAAGAAAACCGATGGACAAAGAACCGTTTAAAGCATATAACCGGATTTCCCAGCTACAATTAAATAGCTAGGTGTATGCAGTGCTGGTTGAAGAGCATAGAGAAAGAGAGAGAAGACAGGGCGGGGATGAGGCAAAATTAGAAATAGATTGGACAGGCATAAGGGATAAGAAGTTTTTTTCAAAGAGCTAAAGGGTGGAATATGGTTGGAGAAGTGAGAGAAGGATGTTCGTGTTATCCAGAGAAACTATATAGTCTAATTACTCCTGAGAGAAAGAAATGATAAGGTCGGTAGGTGTAGAATTTACATCCACAGAATGGACTAAATGTAACTGTTTAAGCAAGTTGGGACCAGAGTTAATCAGGTCAGTGTTCTGGGGAAAAAAAAAGAAAGAAAAGGGGGGGGCAGCTCTCAAGCAGGGATGGACGTGGTGTGATCCAGTGCGTCAGGCAGGAGTTGTGCCTTGGCGGTTGTGGGGAGGAGTGGCGGCGCTCCAGTCCCTTCTTGAACCAAGAGCTTCACCTCGCTTTTTTGGGTGTGTAAACTCCCCGTGCTGGGGGAATAGCCAAGGTGGGTTGCCCTCTTTAAGCCAGGCCAGGCCTCGTTTCCAAATCCCAGTCTGCGTGCCCCACTGAAATTGCGGTAGACACAACTTCACAGGCGATCCCCTCAGGGCAATTCCAAGCCTCTTGCCTAGCCCTGGGGATGGAGCCAGAAGCCACTGCTCCCGTTCCTCCAGGTCGGGATGGCGAGCACGGGCGGGGTTTGTCTGCAGGGCGCTTCTGGCCCACTGGAGAGAGGGAAACCAGGTACCTCTGTGTCTCGTCACCCGAAACCCAAACTCACAGGCAAATCTCCCCGTTTTTAAGCTCTTCACCTTCCCTCTTGAGTTCCAGCCAGCCAGGAGCACGGCGGCCGCGTTCGCGTGCGAGGTTCCTCCAGGAGGCCAGCCCTCCAGGAGCACAATGGCGCGGTAGGCGCGCAACTCCTCTAAGCGCCCAGCCAGCCAGGAGCACAAAGAAGTGGTCCACACGTGCAGCCCCTCTGAGACAAGTTGGAAAGCGGGGACCTGGCTCGCAGATATTTGGCGCGCACAGTCCTTCTGTGCCCTGAGCGGAGGTTTTTCTGTTTCCCAACGACAGGGACCGTGTCTTGAGCAGTTTCAGATTCTCTCTTTTTCCCCTCTCACTCCCTGCAAAGGGAGGTCACCCCCGTCCCTGGAGTCTCCGATCCAGGCCCGATTTTATCTTTCCCAGTTCGCACTCACATTAGAAGCCTTTCTCCGTGGATTCTGCGTCCTTTTTCTCCCAATCTCTTGAGTTCTGTAAGGTTTCCTATGGCTTCAGATCTTTTCCGTGTGAGATATGGGGGCGAGTGCAATGTACAGAACTCCCTACTTCTCTGCCATCTTGCCCTGGAAATCCCTCATTTTTTAACTCCTGTCTTTATTTAATTACTTAAGCAATTACTGTTCAGATTTGTGTTCTTTATTTTTTCTTTCATAGTTTATTGTCAAGTTGGTTTTCCCAGTGTTCATCCCAACAAGTGCCCTCCTCAATGCCCATCACTCCCCTTCCCTCCTCCCCCACCCCCATCAGCCCTCAGTTTGTTCTCAGCATTCAAGAGTCTTTCATGGTTTGCCTCTCTCCCTCTCCCCTTTCCCCTTCTCCTCTGCCATGGTCCTCCTTTAAGTTCCTCCTAATTCACCTATACATGAAAACATATGGTATCTGTCCTTCTTTGCCTGACTTATTTAGTTCAGCATAACACCCTCAAGTTCCATCCACGTTGCTAGAAATGGCCAGATGTCATTCTTTCTCATTGCCGTATAGTATTCCATTGTATAGATAAACCACATTTTCTTGATCCATTCGTCAGTTGATAGACCCTTTGGCTCTTTCCATGTTTTGGCTGTTGTTGAGAGTACTGCTATGAACATTGGAGTACATGTACCCCTATGCATCAGCACTCCTGTATCCTTTGGGTAAATTCCTAGCAGTGCTATTGCTGGGCCATAGGGGAATTCTTATGTTAATTTTTTGAGGAATCTCCACACTGTTTCCAGAAGGGCTGCACCAGTTTACTTTCCCAGGTGGGATGGAGTGAAAGTAGCAGATGCACTGACAGAATTTATGTGTTAGTCATCAGTTAGCCAACTGTGCAAATAAAATATGTGTGTGTGATTTTATAAAGAATTTAACTCAAAATTGATTTAATCTAAATGCTCATATCGTTGTGAATATTCAGGTACAGTCACTAATATGCTTTTCCCACACCTGTGCCTATGGCAAAGAGAACATGAATGGAAATTGTGACGAATAACATGGGTGGGACTACAGTGGAAAAGGAATGTCTTCTCTTCTTGTTCCAATAGGAATCCATGAACTTTTATGAAAATGGCTTCATTTCTTCTTCCTCTTATTTATTTATTTATTTACTTATAAGTTTTGGACTCAGCATCTGTTCTTGCAGGAAGGGAAGCCCACAACTTTGCCCAATGAAACCCCTTGCGTGGCTTGTTCCTATGAACTTCACAGCTGTCTCAGCAATGGAATTACCCAAGCAGACACAGCTTCCAGGATGGAGGGTTTAGGGGTCAGACTCATCTCTTGTGTAGGCAGAGCCATAGTCCTCGTGCCTTGTGTCCAGCATGTTCAGGATAGAGCAATAGTTCATACAGTCACCCATCACTAAAGGAATGAATTTCTATTCCCCTAGGTCATCTGCATAGAGTTTACTGTCAAAGGTCTCACATGTGAGTAGAGGAGAGGGGAAGATAAGGGGGACTGTGTCTCTGAGGTCACAGGCCCTGTGGCTCTGGGTTGGGACTGAAGACTTCCTAGATGTCCAGCCAGACGGAGGTGTCACTGGGGAGACTGACTGAGTGACAGCCAGCCCTGAGAGGACAAGGAGGTTGTATCTCATGTGTCAATGGGCCTTGACCTCGATGGGAGCAGCACTGGGTCTGCTTTCCCAGAATCAGGCTATTGGTTGGTTTCAGGCACTGACTGGAGCCCAGTGATGGTCAAGGTCTGAGCTACCTGTGGACACAGAGACTCTGTCTGGGATTCCTGAACATCAGCCTTGTCCCAGGAAAGCAGGTATTTAGGACACGTCCTGGTTGCCCTGTGATAGGACCCCAGTTACACTCGATGTCACCAGTTGTTTCCTGCTGATGCAGATTCTGCCTTTTGGAGATTGTGACACTTGAGACAGCTGAGTGAGCACAGTCTGGCCCTGACTTCTGGAGGAAAAGAGAAGCCCAGAACATGCAGAGTCCAGGACGGTGTTCAGTCCGAAAGGGGAGAGGCGTGTGTGTGTGTGTGTGTATGTGTGTGTGTGTGTGTGTGTGTCCCAAAATGAGGTTAGGAGGCTCCTTATCCTTCATATGGCATTTAAACACCTTAAAGAATGGTTCTCTGGAAAACCTACCCATGAAGCTTATTCTCTTTAATAATATCTAGAGTCCTGGATCCTGAATTTAAATGTAAGCATGTTAAGATTTATATTGATATAAATATTATAAATAAAACATTAAATGAGACCTCATACCATAATATAAATTGATATGCTATTTCCAGTGTGATTAATTCCAAAAGTATAAGCTGGGTTTCATATTGAGAAATATGTTAATATTGACACCATATTACTACATCAAAAGATATGTTCACATTGTCCCAATTGGTCTTCAAAGAGCCTTTGAGCAAATTTAACACTAAATACTAATAAAAAGCTACAGAAAAATCAAACAGATACATTTATAATGTGGTAATGCACACTTGTGTTGTAGTCCTGAGGCCAGGATCTGAGTTCATGGAGAAGTGAACAGGATCATAGCAGTAAACATTTATGTGTATATTCTTGTGCAGACACAAGCAATTCATTTCGGGAAATACTTAAGAGTATGCTTTCTGTACTTTATCATATAAGAATTGGTTTAACTTTGTAAGAAACTGATAAGTGACCTTCCAAAGTGACTGGGCATTTTGCATTTCCATCAGCAATGAAGGTCACCAGTAATGCCCCACATCCTGGGAAGCATCTCATGTTGTCACATTGTTAGCCATGCTAATAAGAGTCTACTGGTGCCTCATTACTTCAATTTGTAATCACCAATGACATACTATGTTGAGCATTTTTTTCACAGGTTTATCAGCCATTTGTGTATCTTCCTTGGTACAGGAAGTAAGTACATTCACTTACACTTCCTGTAAGTGAATGAAGGGCTCTGTCTCAGTTCCCCTCCGTTCTCCTCTGTCCTCCAGGAGGAGCTTGATCATAGTTATAAGAAAATTTTTCAGAGAGGCTGACCTCACTACCCAGAGTGTTTGACTTCTCCTGGAGAGGAGCCTCCTAAGGGAACGGGAGGAGTCCCCAGCACTCCCAGGATGAAGCTGGGAGAACACAGGCTTGATGGCAGTGCTGAGGGTTGATGTGTCCCCTACATGAAGGAAAGTGCAATGACAAGACAGTGGTCCTGGTGGAGGGAAAAGGTACTGTCAGAGGGCAGGAGGGAGAGCAGGCACAGGTGTCTCTCTGACGGGAACTCTGGATGGAACAAGTGAGGGAACAGGAGCTGCCCTCTGTGTGATGTTAGTCATGAGAGCCAGAGTGAGGGACACCTGGTCTTGGGTTTTCTCCCAGGACTCCAGACACTTAGACCCAGGAAGTGGCCCCAGGGTACCAGTTCCAGCCCTGTCCTATGTCCCTGTGAGAGGACCCCCCAAGCTTCCCCACTGAGGTCACCAGATCCCTCAAGGCCCAACTTTCGGCACAACAGAAACCTGTTTCCCAAGCCCAGGGCTTTCCTGGAAAAGGCAGAACTGATGGACCCCTTCCTGTGTGATATCACAGATCCTACCGAGGACAGGTGTGAGCATCAAGGTCTCCTAAGCAGGATGTTCACCTTTTACAGAATGGAATTTTCTGCACTCTAGAACATTGTCTAACTCAGGATTTGTGAAAGACCCCACAAATATTTAGAAGTAATCGAAACTGACATTTTGGAAGTATGGGTTGTGACATTTATCATATAACTTTGTGAATGAGTTCAAGATCATTATATATCATTGCTATTAATAAGAGGGGTGCTGGCATCAGGCAAACCCAAGTTCACATGTGTCAATTTCTACTTCTTTAACACGGAGTGAGTGAGTGAGTGAGTGAGTGAGTGAGTGTGTTTAATACTTAGCACTCTGGCATACAGTAGGCACTTTACATGGGTTAACTGTCCCATGGATAGAACTCTTAACCATGTTTATGTTATGGCTGCTCACAACTTAAGAAGCACTATGTGGCACTTGAAAAATATACTCAAATAAATTCGTCTTTGGGGAAAAGCACACGTGGCAATATGAAACCACTTTATGCCACTAGGATGGCCAAAGGTAAAAAGACCTATAATTACAAGTTCTGGCTGGAAAGTGAAGAAAGAAATGGAGCCCACATACAGCCTTGCTAAAAATGTCACCATGCAGTTACTTTGGCAAAAAAATGGGAAATTTCTTAAAAAGTGTGTCTTAGATGTACACATGACCCAGAAAGTCTACTTAGTTTCACACCCGAGATGAATAAAAACATATGTAAACACAGAAACATGTAGAGGGATGTTTATGGTAGCAATATGATTCATTGTATCTTTTGTAGAGTTCATGTTTGTGGTGGTGTCTCTGGTATCATTGTTCCTTGCAACCTTTCCTTCCGAGCATCCCCCTCAGGATTTCTTGTAGGGCTGGCTTAGTGGTGGCAAATTCTTTCAATTTCTGTTTATTTGGAAAGGTTTTTATCTCTCCTTCTATTTTGAATGACAGGCTTGCTGGATAGAGGATTCTTGGCTGCATATTTTTACTGTTCATCACCTTGAAGATCTCCTGCCATTCCTTTCTGGCCTGCCA
>NW_027529573.1:425214-483165 GCF_008692635.1 Crocuta crocuta
GAGGGGACATGGTGTGCAGGTATTTGGCAAGGCGGAGGTTTTTCTCCCCCGAGCGGAGGTTTTTCTCCCCCGTGCGGAGGTTTTTCTCCCCCGTGCGGAGGTTTTTCTGTTTCGGACTCTCTCCTTTTCCCCTCTCACTCCCCGTAGAGGGTAGAGGGGGATCACCTCCCACCCTGGAGTCTCCAATCCCAGCCTGATTTTATCTTCCCCGGTTCGCACTCACGTTAGAAGTCTCTCTCAGTGGATTCTGCGTCCTTTTTCTCCCAATCTCTCAGGTTTTGTAAGGTTTCCAATGGCTTCAGATCTTTTCTGTGTGATGTATGGGCGCGAGTGCAAGTACGGAGCTCCTTAGTTCTCCGCCGTCTTGCCCTCTCCCCTATGGTAGCAATATGATTCATTGACTAAACGTGTTAACAACACAAATGTCCATCAGCTGAATGATGGATAGATAAATGGTGGGATGTCCATACAACGACCATGATATGGCAATAAAAATATCGAAGTACTTATCCCTGCTGCAACATGGATGAACTTCTGAATCATTACATGGAATAATTAAATGAAAGAAACTATTCAATAGGACCCCATGTTATGTCATTTAAATTATATAAAATATATACACTGTTGGTCAATCCATAAGTACAGAAGGTGAATCATTATGTATTAGCTGATGTGTGGAGAAAGTAGGGGGTGATCGCCAATGGGTAGGGGATCTTCCTCACCTGGCACCACCTGCAGATGTAGACAATGGGGCCTCCTGTGCTGTTCCAACTTCTCTGGTTTACTGAGGGAATTATAGGGATGGACTCAGCAAGGCTCACACGTTTCTTCCCATTCTTGACCCTCAGGAGAAGCAGAGGAGGCAGGGCAGGTTCAGCACGATGGATGTGGACTGGAGCTGCTGGGGACATGCCCCCTACTGAAATGCTGTTATTTGAGTAAATTAAGACAGACAGTGATCAAGTAGGGAGACATGATGAAAGAGGGTCAGAAGCTTCTCCAGGGAGACATATGGCCAAGACAGAATCGGTGTTAATGGCCCTTGGAGACCAAGGGGGAGTGAGGCCACTTGGGGTGGCATAGATGGAGTCCAGACGAGCTCAGGACAGGCCACCCTGACAGACATTGGGGTCCCCAACAGGCTGCCTTGCTCACATCTAAATATTATTTGAAGCCAGGCCAAAGGGTGGACACTTTACTGGGAGATGGAAAAGAGGAACAGGGAAGGTGCCCCTGATTAGCCATTTCCACAATCCTCTGACCCCTCACCTGTGCAGAGAGAAGGGTGAGGAGGGGAGGACCCCAGGCCAGGACTACAGGGTCTCCAGAGTTGTCTTCCTGAGTCACCAGAATGGAGACACGGCTCCCCTACAACTCTATGTCCTCCTTCAGGGCTGTTGTGAGATGTATCTTTTTCATCTGAGTGTCCCCAAATCCTGACTGCCTACAACTTCACTGGCATCCTGGCATAAGCCTCAGTTTTCCTTAGGGTGGAGGAAAGACATGGCACCTATAGAACCTGCCTCAGTGGGGACGCAGCCTGATGCTGGATGTCCAGTGCACACGGGAGATCACACACACAGTCACCTCTCACTTTGGAGAAGACTCTGTTGTTCAACATCCTTGGCACCACAGAGAGCTGCTCTCTCTGATGCTGAGGAGGGAAAGAACACTTCCCCGAGGCACACTGTGATCAGCAGATGTAGAAGGAAGTTAACCTACTCTTGGCAGTGATCCCAGGGAAACGGGCATTGGCCATGTTGGACACAGAGATCCACCACAAGCTTCTGAATCACCCACATCTCTGAGTCAGGCCTAGACCTGAGGCAGCCATAGGTGGGACCCACCTCTGTCCTTATCCATCATCTGCTTGGAGGGATACTTTGCCTTAAGATCTGACTTATGTTTGTGGAAATGAGATCAATATGAGAAGATATTAGCAGTGGACCAAAAGAAATCTTTAAGGAAAATGAGAATACATTTGCATACCACAGGTCCCAGGAAAGCAACATGATGGAAGACATGACAAAATATGTCACTCTGAGGTAGTTATGGTCCCAGGCAGGGCAGGGGTGACTGCCCAAAGCAGACAGAGCTTAGAGGAGGTTTCAGTCCCACTTCCAAGTGGTTCTGGAACACTGTGTCAGTATAAGAGCTGCCGTGCCATGTACTACAGTAAGAGTCAGCCTCATCCTCAGGCTGTAGCCCAGAGATGAGCAGGACCCCTGCATTGGCTGAGCCATTCTTGGATCCAGAGACACAGCTGGGGACCACAGAGCTCTGGTGCTTATCTGAGTCTGAGTGGTAGTACAGGAGATACTGGGGAGGGCTCCCTGCCTTCTGCTTTACCGAGGCATGTGGTAGATGCCAACAGTGAAACCACTGCTCAGGGTACAGACGAGTCTGGTTTTTGTTCCCAGACATGATACGAGGCTGGGTCAGCACAGGCTGGGAAAGAGAACCTACAAACACAGACACTCATGGGTGACGGGGCCGGGACCAGTGTTGTTTCTCAAGCTCTGAGCCAGAGATGTTGAAGTAGGCTAGGAAATGAGACCTGGTCCCTGAGGCTTGTTCTTACTTGTGTAGTGACAGAGGTTCATGGGAAGGACCAGAGTCCAGGCCCTACTGACAGCAACCCCTGGTCCCAACAGTGGGCTGAGCTGCCCAGGCCTCTTTCTCTCCTCCACTCTCTGCCACAGGAGGAGCTTTCCATGCAAATGGGTTCCATCCAACGACAGACCAGTCCCTGCCTGAGCCCTAATGCTGGAGCTCAGCCCACATCACACACAGGGGAAGATGGAATTTGGCTTCATTCCTGGGGAGAGCTCTGGGAGGAAACACCTGTTGAGATGACACGTTTCTGCTCAAGGGTTCTCTGCCAGGCCAGAGGGGACACAGTCTCCTATCAATGAAGACAAGGCCCACCCCCAGACTTGGGTTCCTTTGTGTGAATGGTCTTCCATGATCAACTGTGTTTTCCTACCATGTCCCCTGCTGGGCACAAGGTACACACCTCACCATGGCACAAAGCTCTGAGACTTTAGCTACTTTAGGCTGCTACCAGGTCCCTGTCTATTCAAACACCTGTGGTCTGATTCCCAGTACAGGGTTCACCTGCTATCTGACAGCAGAGCATTGCTATGAATCTTTTCTTAAGCCAAAATGACATAAATTGAAGAAGTAGTCACGGTCGATTTATATGGAAGAATGTTTTAATATTCCCACCACCAAAAAATAACCTCTCTTAGGCTTTTCTGATATTTAGGATATGTCTCTCTAACAGATACAGAAAGAATGTGGAGATAAATCACAGTTTGTCACAGATAGTTCAAACCTCTGGCAGCTTGATGATGCTGAGCTTCTGAGTGTAGTTTACAGGCAAGGAGTTTGGTGGCATCCTCTTGGGTGCTCTGTCTCTATAATCCTCCCTGCAAATGAAATGTTAAACACTATTTTTACTCTTGTCTTGTTTTTTTAAAACTGTAACTAGTCTTTGGATATGTTTCAGAAGCAAAAACAGGCAATGATATAGGTCTTTCATAAAAGCAAAGTGACATAATGAGAACTTTTGAAAGGTGGGCTTGCCTATAGTTAGATTCTGTTCCATGTGTTTGATTAGTGTAATTTCTCACTCCCCGAGGAGCCCTGGTCCATGGGACACACATATATGGTGTAAATACTTGGTTCTAGGACACTCTAGATGAAGCTGAATGACCAAGTGTGCATCAGGTCAGATGTCATAAACAAGGGTACAGTTGTGATGCTTTGAAGGGCTTGTAGGGGTTGTTCAGGGAAAAGACATAGGGAGGGAATGTTACAGAGATCATTCAGTGTCATACTCAAACTGGACAATTCAGTAAACATTTCTAAGTCTAGAATTGCATTTAGTGATTTTATAGAGATTAGATATAATTTAATGATTGGTAAAATTAAGAATAAGAATAAGAATAAAAGAATACAAATAAGAAAGGCTTTGGTAGGTTTCATCTTTAAGAGTGGAGGGTGTAACAAACTTTGTTATTTTAGGAATTGACTTTATATTCTTAATTTGTGGGTTTTGTATATCTGTGTCACATATATCTTGCCAAGATTATTTCTTCAGTCATACAATCCCTTTATATCCAAAATATATATATACACCCTACCTGTATTTTCTTACTCAAGGTCTTAATTTAGTACATGGGCAGTGTCATCAATGAACCTTCAACTTCCTCATTGTACCAAGGATGCAACTCAGCTTTCTCTGAGGGAATAATACTGGGATGGCTAGAATCAAAGGCCTTTCATAAACTCCTGTGCCCAGGATTACGCCTTTCCTTCAGACACTCTATCCTCAAGGAACTTGGAGGGATCAGCCTCATTGAACTCAGTCAGGTCCTCATTCAGTGACTTCTCACTGCTCCAGACATAACCCCTCCCCCTAAGCTCTCTTCAGGGTCTTGCCATGCCTACCTCCCCACCCACTGAGCAGCGCCTACCCCTTGCTCTCTGACCTCCAGCCTCTCTCCTTTTCTGTTATTTCACAACCTCGGATTCCCATCCATTCCATGGTCTCCAGACATTTTCCTCCTGACTCTGTTGGGTGGAGATGGGCATCAACTTGAGATCATGGAGAAATTTTGGCAACTCTGAGTGTCTTCTAATAGCAGGACATCATCATCACAAATAGTAATAGAGGATTTTAAATCTACATATTGTGAACCATTTGAAATTACAAACAGCGCAAAGAAGAGTGCAAGGAACCCCTGCACCCATCACCCAACCTCAACAGTCATCAATAGGACTCTTCTTGTTGAATATCCCACATCTCTTTGTCCCACATCCTGCTCCCTTGCTGAATATGAAACAAATCTGACCACAGCATCAGTGGTGTATGGGGGTCACTGGCATATGAACTTCACTAGTATAAGCTTGGGCATGTTACCTACACATTTAATATTCCAAAACTCTTGTCCATTAAAGCAATGGATTCCGACTACTCTCACATAAATTTATGTGTGCTGTAATCCCCCAAGTGGTGAGCTAAGCAAACTATTGTCCTGATTGAAACAGTGAAGAAAGAGCAAGGCAACTAAGTTTTGTTACTTTGCCACTTTGATTACTGAGGGAGAATGTTGAGGCAGCAGTACAAACTCNGAGTGCAAAGAAGAGTGCAAGGAACCCCTGCACCCATCACTCAACCTCAACAGTCATCAATAGGACTCTTCTTGTTGTTGAATATCCCACCTCTCTTTGTCCCACATCCTGCTCCCTTGCTGAATATGAAACAAATCTGACCACAGCATCAGTGGTGTATGGGGGTCACTGGCATATGAACTTCACTAGTATAAGCTTGGGCATGTTACCTACACATTTAATATTCCAAAACTCTTGTCCATTAAAGCAATGGATTCCGACTACTCTCACATAAATTTATGTGTGCTGTAATCCCCCAAGTGGTGAGCTAAGCAAACTATTGTCCTGATTGAAACAGTGAAGAAAGAGCAAGGCAACTAAGTTTTGTTACTTTGCCACTTTGATTACTGAGGGAGAATGTTGAGGCAGCAGTACAAACTCTCATCTTTTAGTTGAAACAAGTACAGATTTTATGATAATGCAGCTGTAAAACTTTAAAAAAAGGGATTAATGTTTCAAATGGATTTTGAAATGAAATGAAAATACTCTGGCTATATTCTTGCAGTCTATATTCCTGCAGTCTATGGTTGGGGCATATTTTATTTTGAAACTTAGTTTGCAATTAAGAAAGGTCTCAGAAGGGACAAGGAGATTTATTTTATCTTTTTAAAATTTTTAATGTTTATTTATTTTTTGAGAGAGACAGGGAGAGACACAGACTGTGAGTGGGGGAGAAGCAGAGAGAGAAGGAGACACAGAACTGGAAGTAAGCTCCAGGCTCTGCACTGTCAGCACAGAGCCCAATGTGGGACACATACACTGGAACCGTGAGACCATGACTTGAACTGAAGTT
This sequence comes from Crocuta crocuta, assembly GCF_008692635.1. NCBI lineage: Eukaryota > Metazoa > Chordata > Mammalia > Carnivora > Hyaenidae > Crocuta > Crocuta crocuta. The sequence continues at coordinate 431,186 of NW_027529573.1, forward strand.
GGAGCATGTTTGACTGAGCCACTCAGGTGCCCACTCAGATTTATGTTTTGATCCACAGTGCTGAAATTTCCAGTAAAAAAAAAACTTCTAGTTTTTACACAAAATAAGCAACTTCCAAGAGGATGGTAGCATCAGAATTGTCTTACTAACACTGATACATTGCTGGACTCTGAAAATGATGAAATACAAAGTTTAAGAAAAAATTTGTACCTGTCACTTTACAGAGGTATCAGTGCTAGTTACATGGTTAATCCAATGATGTCATTTTATTTCAAAAGCTGTGTACAAGAAAATTGGTCTCAGACAAATATCATATGTTTGCACGTATAGGAGGATTAGGAGGAACTTGACGGAGGAACAAGGGGGAGAAGAAGGGGGGAAATGGTGGGGGAAANTAAAATAAATAAAAGAAAATTGGTCTCAGACAATGGGACTTAATGCTGGTTCCTGGCTGGCTGACACTGCTCTCTAATCAAACTGTATTCTTACAGTGGATACATGTTTACTTTTATAGTTGGGCTTCTCAGGTAGATACACTAGGCCCAGCCTGGGAGCCATGATAAGCATTGGGCCTCTCTCTATCACATGCGCCCACACGCCACGCGAGCACTCACACACACACTACCCTTCCAAGGCAACGTTCTGATAGTCTACATGGCATCTGCATCATGTTCTATCCCTCCTTTACTGTTGGAAATGTGTTGTCTGTTCTGCCTAAATATAATTGTTTTCTTGTTAGGGTCATAAACATTTTTACATAAGAATGGAGACACATAGAGGGTGGCACTATTTTGAACCAGAATCTGCAGGGCTTTTGTTCTATGGTTATTATAGGCTAAGTTACTAACTGCCTCAATAAAAGTGTCACAACTTGGAACCTATGAGCCTGAGGATTTTTGTCTCACTTCCCCTTCTATGTCTACTACTGTGCTGAGCACCACTGTCATACACCTGACAGTAATAGTCAGCCTTGTTCTCAGACTGGAGCCCAGAGATGAGCAAAGTTGCCATGTCTGTGGAGGCATCATCTTAGGCTGGGGATCCCAGATCCCAGCTGGTTATTTGGTTCTGACCAGTAGTATGGGAAAAACCAGGCAGGGCTCCCTGGCTTCTGCTGGTACTAGTACCTGCTTTTGCCACAAAACCTGAGGTCCCTGCTCAGGGTGCAGCTGAGTTTGGGTTTTGTTCCCAGAGATGGAGAGGGGGAGTGGCTGGGTCAGCACAGGCTGGGACAGGGAGTCTGTAAACACAGACAGTCATGAGTGATGAGGCATTTAAACTGGGAGTTTCTCAGTCTTAGGGGCTTATAATATCTGGGAGCTCACCCAGAACTTGATATTGCTCACATCTGAGCAGAGTAAAGCATGAGGAGGAGAGGAGTCCAGGCCATCGTGGCACAGCTGCTGGTCTCCATTATGCAGCTGAGCTGCCTCGGGCTTTTCAAATCCATCCTACTGCCCCCAGAGAAGGAAAAACCTGTTTTAAACAAATTTGTCCCCCCAGTGTAGATGCTCTTAGACTCCACAAGACTCCACATGATCACTAATTTAGGACTTAAGAGGTGATCACAGGACAGAGGAGGTTGAGGGTAGGGACTGCTCTGAGTGACACCCAAGAGGGTGTGGGGGGAGCAACTTTGGGAAGGACCACAGGACCCTCCCCTAGAGCTTCTCCCAGGCCCTGAGGGCACCAGGCTGCTGGGTCTCATCAGGGAGCACAAGGGGGCTGTTCAGCCTCTGGAGCCCGAGGCCAGTGATGCCCCCTCAGCTGTGACGGTCTCCTGCAGGGCCCAGGGAGATGCAAAATGCCCCCTGCCCATGAACCCCTGCTGGTTCCATGTCCACCTGCGGGGTTGCCAGTGTCCTGAGGTCAAATTAATGTCTGCACCTGTGTCATCAGCATTCAATAGTTATGTGAACAACTATGTGAAGCACCGTGTTGGGTCTGATTGAAACAACATGGATACGCTGTTCGTGATTTGAGAGGCTGATGATATAGTGAAGAACATCATGGGCTCACAGACGAGAAAATCAAAACAGGGTAAGAAGATGCTCTAACCATGATGGAACGTGATTTCACAGAGTATCAAAACTGCTGGGTGACATTGTGCAGGGAACAGAAGGATGGACACAGCACAGCAGGACTTAGGAAACTATGTGGTCAGCGAAGAGCAGCTGGGACAGGAAAACAGGAGGTGGAGACACAGGAGGCTGAGCTCAGAGGAGACTCTGAGGACTGTGGAGCAGAAGGAACTCAGGGAGAGAAGGAGGAAGAGTATAGTGTGACCTGGGGGTTCCTGCTCCGACTGACCCATCAGATGGTGCTGCTGTTTACTGCAGGCAAGTATTAGGTAAGGAGATGGTTCTATATTAATAAAATAGTTGACAATCAGCAAAACAAGTAGAAATACTAAACCCAAGTGCTAAAATGGTCAACGATGACCTTGTGTGGCAGCAAAGAGTGACTGGCTGAGGCTGGTGTCCAGGCATGGTGAGCGGCCCCCAGTGCAGGGGTGGACGTGTAGGATGGACAGGAGCCTGGGACTGGGCTCTGAGCACCATCCCCATGTACAGAACAGGTAAGAGGAGTCCTGGATGCAGAGTCTGAGAATGGTGCCAGGCTGGCTCTGGTGCCCGTCTCTTCATCAGTCCTGTGGCATGAGTATTAGTGACGTCCTACCTTCTGTTCTGGGTCCCAAGTGGTGAGCTGGGTGTATGTTTTGGTAATATCTGCACCTCCTTGTCTTTATCATGTAAATGCTCCAGAGAGCACAAGGACTGAGCATACCCTGAAGTGTGTTTGGTGGAGATGCTTCCAGACTTTCACACCACAGGAGGAGCTAGGAGGAGCCATAAGGGTACATGAGTGTGGAGCACTGAAGGTCATGCTGAAGTACCTAAGACAGGAGGAATCATGAAGAAGTGGGGATGGGGAAGAACCCAAACCTTACACCCACCTAAACATCCCCAGGACCTCCAACCAAGGGAGGCAGAACTACAAGCATGTTCTCATCCCCTTCAGCCATTGGGCTGGACAAGAAGTCCCAGTGCAGAGGGGACAGCAGGTTTTTGTCTCACTTCCCCACAGGCCTAGAGCACTGTGTCAGCACCTAGAGTAATGTCAGCAGACTGGCAGTAATAATCAGCCTCATCCTCAGCCTGGAGCCCACTGATGGTCAGAGAGCCTGAGTTGCCAGACTTGGAGCCAGAAAATCTGTCAGGGACCCCAGAGAGTCGATTGCTATTAGCATAGATGAGGGGTTTAGGGGCCTTTCCTGGGAGCTGTTGGTACCAGTTCACACCAACAATACCGATGTTGGTGCTGCTTCCGGTGCAGGAGATGGTGACCTTCTGGCCTAGGGCCCCAGACACTGATGGGGGCTGAGTCAGCACAGACTGGGCCCAAGAACCTGGAAGTGGGAAAGAAAAAGAGACAGTGATGATGTGGTCTAGAGACAAGAGAAAGAATAAGGTCCCACGAGTCCTCCAAGGACCCCTTCTCCTATCCTTGCATAGAGTCACCTGTGCAGTGAATGAGGAGGGTGAGCAGGAGAGGGGACCAGGCCATGGTGGAGGTCATCACTGATCCTGCCTTCTGTGGGCCCACAGCTGAGCAGACCTCCCCTGATCTGTTCCTTCTCTTTTTCATCCTCTGAGAGAGGGAGGGCCCATCCATGCAAATGAGACCCTCAGCTCTCAGACACTTCACTGGCCCTGGATCAGGTCACTCTACCTGAAGATATCAGGGGGATGGGCAAAGGAGTGGCTCCAGTGGGCTAGTGGGTGGGGAAGTCACAGCTGTGAGCCCTGAGCAGAGGGCACAGGCAGCGTCAGGTGGCAGATCCCAGCTCTGATCATCCTTGACCCCTGGTGTCCACACACAAACACTGCATTGTGTGACATGGTGACCAAAGCCCATCAGAGTTCTTGCCTCCCCACTGGTCTTTCAGGCCAGGCCAGGTGTTCCCTTATGTGGCCTCACATCACCTCAGGAGACACTGTGCTCTACTCAGTGAGTAGAATAGACATAGTGAGTCTCTCCATGGCTCCCATGGTGGTTTATGGGACAGGACTGGGGTAGTAACTCTTGTACAGCCACACAGATGGGGATCAGGGCCCGAGCAGTGACAGGTCCACATTGACACATGGTCAGTTCTGTGCAGGAGGATGACTTCTTTCCTCTTCCCTGGTTCCTCTCTGGTTTCAGAGTTCTCTTTATTCAGAAGTTCCATCAGCACTGAGGAGTCAGGGAATCACTCTCTCTAGATTGTAAGTAGAAGCCCTTGTGTGCATTCCTAGAGGGCTTACACACTGAACATCTTTGTCATCTGTCACTACTTTCACCTCTGTGAAACAACAGTTCTCCATACACTGTGGTTCATGATTCCCTCCTAGGATCTGTCCTCCCAGTACACAGACACAGTCTGCAGGAGCTTGTGTGTGACATTGACCTTAGAGCACAAAGGGCAAACCTGCAGGAAGTTCTAGGAGGGAAGGAGTGACAGCTCAGGTGCTCTGACAGGGACCTTGTTACAGAGTTTATGTGTCTGTCAACACTTAGACAACTGTTACCTTAAAATAAATGTGTGTGATTTTATACAAAATTCAGCCCTGTAGGAATGATTTAAGTGTACGGACAATGTCATTGTGAAGATGCAGGTACGTTCACCAGTGTATTTTCACAGGTTCGTGTGTATTGTTCAGAGAATATGGACTGAAATAGTAGTTGAAAAACTGGATGGCAAAATAAATGCCTTAGTCTAGTTCTGGTTTGAATAGGGGTCTATAAAGTTGTTTCTAAATTATTTGATGTATCATCATCATCATCATCATCATCTTGCATTTTATATAGTTGGTCTGATCCTGCAAGTAGAAGGAGGAGGGCCCAACGTGGTGTCCAGGAAAACACCAGGAGGAACCTGTTTGTATGAACTTCAGAGCCATCTCAGTGATGGAATTACTGAACACAACTTCCAGGATGGATTGATTAGGGGTCAGACTTATCTCTGAGGTGTGCACTGGTCTGGACTATGTTTTTGTGCCCACTATGTTCAAGATAATTTGTTCATTCATCCACTCATGACTAGACGTATGCATTTCTATCACTCAAGGCCAACTTGACCTAGAAGTTTCTGTCCAAGATCCCACATCTGAATCCAGGTGAGGTGGAGATAAGGGACACTGTGTCCTTGAGGTCACAGGCCCTGTGACTGAGGGACAGACTTTTCAGCAGAGGTCCATCCTGGCTGGAGGTGTTACTGGAATATTTGAGGGAGTGATGACACTGGTGAATGTTTGCTGGGCAGTAGGTTCCTTTTAGACACAGTGTTTATTCCTGTTCATCTTCTCCAGACCCCTGGGGATGTGCAGTTGTGCTCTGATACCTCCTCACCCATCAGTGTCTTCCTAGGAGGCCCTGTGCTGTCTCACTTTACAGGCATAGCATGTGGATGTGTCTTTCTCTTTTCAAGAAGAGATCTTTCCACAGAAGAGTGCCCACAGCAGGTCTCCAGGTAAGTTTCTCAATGAAATGAGGCTCAGACACAAGGTCTGTAGACCAAGGGGATTTTGTCTGACTTCCTCATTATGTGAGACACTGTGCATAAGTGTAGCTGCTGCCACTGCTATGTTCTGTTACACAGTAATAATGAACCTCATCCTCAGGCTGCAGCCCAGAGATGAGCAGAAGCCCCAATTGGCTGGGGCATCTTTGGATCCAGAGAAGCAGCTGGGGACCCCGGAGCCCTGGTTTTTATTTGAGTATGAGTAGAACCGAAGTAGACATGGAGGGAGGGATCCCAGCTTCTGGTACCCATATATGTGGTAGCCACAACACTTAAGCCACTGCTGAGGGTGCACGTGAGTCTGGCAGGTGCTCCAAGAAGTGCAGACGAAGGGCGGCTAGGTCAGCACAGGATGGGACAAGGAACTTGCAAATCCAGATACAGCAGAATGAAGAGAACAGACAAATTGCACTTGATTAGGTACCTAGGCCAGAAGGATTTGACTCAGGCTAGAAGCCCACCTTGGGGCATTGGGTCCTGTCCCTAACTGTGCAGTGACAAAAGAGCACAAGGAGGAAAGGGGTCCATGCCATGGTAAGATAACCCCTTCTTAGGCCACAGAGCTGGGGCTGGGCTGCCCTTGGTCTGTCTTATGCCCTTTCCAAAGGCCTCACAGAAGAGAAGAGCTTAGTTCTTAGACAGACTAGAGTCTGAGGGAGAGTGTCAGGGTTTGTCCCATGAGAGATGCCAAGGAAAAAACAACTAATGGGAACTGCCACTCACCTGAGAGCAGGACACTCTGCCCAGCCTGAGGGGAAACAGCTGCTGAGACCCTACTGGCACACATGGGCACCAATGCCCCAGCTCTGGCAAATTTGGGGGATTACACAACAGATGAACCCCACTGTCCTGACTCTGAGGGAGGCCCACATTACCCGCTCCTGCCCACTGGTAAAATTACAGCACTGGGTGTAAATGATGTTGGTGTCAGTCAGACAGTCTGTTCACTGTCAATTCTCAAATACTCGTGTACTTGGGTTGATCCAAGTTCCTGACATATATTGATTGATTTCTCAGATATAAAATCCTTTCCAAATGAATAGATAATTTTTTATTCTACCACAGTGTTAATATTTTGTTTTGAGAAATTTTTACTTTACTTTACACTATTAAATTATACACTAAAGCTGAAGAGGTGAAAAGTATGAGTATCTCAGACAACAGTAACACTCGAACTTTCCCACCTATTTCTCTCCTTCATGATCTTCATTGCATGCAGACTAGAAGCATCAGGCATGTGGAGCAGAGGTGCTATGGACCCAGCTCATGTCTGTACAGATGATGAAATGCTCAATATTAATTAGGTCTCTGTAATCAAATTAATAAATGAGAACAGGACTGTTAATGTCATTTGAATAAGAAGCTTCTCAGAGAGAACAATGAGGTCTCAGAGACTCACTGCTTGCTCATGTATTTGGGAGGTGGACACTCTCCTCATCACCACCAGCAGAGAGAAAAAGAGGAAGCACAGTCTTGTAGGGTCCCACTGGGAAATGGACTCACCCTGAGACAATGGGGACGGGAACACATGGCCATGAACCACCAGACAGGAGAATGGGGCCAAGGAGCCTGCCTTCCCATGGGTGATGTTGACTACTCCCCCTTAATTTTCTCTCCTACCTCTAAAGGCTGAGCCAGTCTGAGCCCATGAGGAGGTTCATATTTCACTACTCCATAAATTTAGATCCTTGTGGAATGTCACTACCGACATACTTCATACAATGACAGTCAGCCACGTCCTGGGGTTACGCCTCTTAGATGTGAGTGTGGCTTTGTTCCTAGAGATGGACTTGGAGAAGCCATCATGGAAATCAGATGAATATTTGCTTATCTGGTAGAAAAGGGTGCACAGAGCCCATTCCTGGGTCTGCTGGTATCAGCTGGGGTAGTTACTTGTAGAGATTAATCCAGAGCTAAAAGCACAGGTATTTGTGACCATCCCTCCTGGAGACACTGACAGTGATGTCTCCTTGGTCACCATAGTCTGAAAATACACCCCCAAATCCAGCAGGAGAGAACAGTATTTTTATGAGAGACAAAAGCCACTTGAGTCTGAAATCTTTAAGTGCAGAATGACTTTTCTCATGTCCTGGAGTAATTCCTAGGAAGTAAACTCTTCTTTGCTCACCCTCTGTTTTTTCCTGAAATGCGCCCCACAGACACGTTATTGAGACAACAGTTAGGAGATGACTGTTTACGTTCATGAACTGATAAGTGCAAAGGGGAGGAGGGAAAAGGGGGAGAGTGAAATTTGGCAAAAGAAATGACCCAAGACATAACATGGCATTAATGGATAGAGAAAGAACATTCCCGTGGGACACTGACAAGGAGAGTCCAAGTTAAGGAAACACCAGGAGAGCTCAGTTGTGACTCTTAATAGCAGGTTTTGTGTCCCAGATGGTCAGAGTCACAGTGGAATTAGAATCAGGCAGACTGTGATCTTACTCCCTGTGACCAGGACCTTGTGAGATGGGGACACTCAGCAATGACACAGAGGTGATCCAGGGAGCCTGGAGGAGGGAGCAGCCCCGAATGGAGTGTGGGGACAAAAGGAGTGGTTCTTGGACTGGCCCCTGAGTCTGTTCCTCACTTGACAGAGTAACAGCAAAGAAGAAGGTCTCAGGTGTGGGGTGGTCTGGAAATGTTTACCATTAAGGTATCTGGAAAACTTTTTCTTTCTAAAAACTTCTGGGAAGAGGAGGCCTTCATATCAGGAATATGTTTTATGTTTCTATTTCTCATAGGACTGCTTGCATTTCAGGTCAGAACCTCATGCCTTCGAGTGAGTATGTGTTGGGCTGGAGTTGATCAGGTGCAGAAGCATCAGAATGGTCAGGGGGCTGAGATGTAGTTTTATGAGACATAAAGACCCTGCCCTGTGTCCTATGTGCAGATTGTCCACAATCCATCCTCCAACCTGAATTACACAGAGGTTGGAAAGAAGATGATACAGATAGTGGGGACTTCTTTGGTGAGGCTTCCATCATTTTCTTCTTCTATTTGGACCCCAAATCTCCCAACTACATGGTTAGTCAGTGAGTCCAGGTCCCAGACAGTTACTGTGTTACCCAAAGCAATAGGTATCCCCTTCCTGGTTGCCATGATGGTGTCAGGGCAGATGGTGGGGTATTTGATCCAGTCATCCTGAAAACAGGGGTTCCTTATCAGTGGGTCAGTAAGGGCTGGTCTCTGTCATCCAGAGATTATGTTGTGTGGACATTACCTGGGCTTGCAGACACATTTTCCCCATGTGGGAAGTCAGTGTGAGACAAGATATGTTTTGTTTATGTGTCCTCTTCTTTCCCAAGACAGTGTCAGCTCTCTGAGCATGGAGACCCTCCTGTCATTTCCACACTGTGATCTGAGCCCCAAGCCCACATAGGTCATGTAATGAGGGTTTGGTCAATGCCGTACATGTATATCATGTGGACAGTTGACTATCCTGAGTCATACACAGCTATACTCTGTGTCCCTGGTTCGTTCCTGGGGCTTTGATACGCACTGACCTGTGTCCCCTCAGATTCCTGTATGGAGACCCTAACCCACATTGTGACTGTTTGAGATAAGACATCAAAGGATGTAAAAATGGATAAATGAGGTTATAAGGCTTGTGCCCTAACAAATAGGGCTGGTGTCTTTATAGAAGAGGTAGAGACACGATGGGTGAGCCACATGGAAATGTCACATGAGGACCCAGGAGGAATGTAGCCATCTGAAAGCCAAGTAGAGAAACTTCAGGGGAAACCAAATTGAAACAACAGTGAACTTGGACGTTAAACCTCCAGTACTGTGGGAAAATAAATATCTTTTGATTTACCCAGTCAGTGTGTGGTATGAAGTTATGGCAGCCCCAGCAGACAGGCACAATCCTCAGGGACTCTGTCCCAGGGTAACCTCACAATATCCAGGAATTTCTGTTCAGTTTTCATAAAAGATAAAATGTGTGCCTACTAGGACAGGCTTTGGGGACAGAATTGAGAGGACAAGGACATATAATAGAGAAGGTTCATTGGGTTTGGTTTCGGGCCTCAGTTTTAGGCCAAACAAAAAAGGAAACTGCTGTCTTGGCAGAAGATAGGGGCTGCACAAAGAAAGCCCATCACTGTGGGGACAGCAGGTTTTTGTCTCACTTCCCCACAGGCCTGGAACTCTGTGGGACCACAAAGACTATTGTCCCATGTTACACAATAATAATCAGCCTCATCCTCAGCCTGTAGCCCTTGATGGTAAGGGAGGCTGAGGTGCCAGACTTGGAGCCAGAGAATCGATCAGGGACCCCTGATGGTCGGCTGCTCATACCATAGATGATGGTTTTGAGGGCTGTTCCTGGGACTTGTTGGTACCAGCTCACAGAATTACCACCAATGTTGGAGCTGCTCCCAGTGCAGGATATGGTGACCTTCTGGCCCAGGGACCCTGACACCAAGAATGGCTGAGTCAGCCCAGACTGAACCCAGGAACCTGAAAAGGGGAGAGACACAGACAGGGTGATTCTGAGGTCTAGACACAAGAGGGTGGAAGCAGGGCCCACGAGTCCTCCCAGAGCCCCTTCCTCTGTCCCCACATCTAGTCACCTGTGCAGTGAGTGAGGAAGGTGAGAAGGAGAAAGCACCAGGCCATGGTGGAGACCATCACCGATCCTGTCTTCTGTGGCCCCACAGCTGAGCAGACCTCCCTTAATCTCTCCCTTTTTCGAGAGAGGGCAAGATGGCGGAGAAGTAAGGAGCTCCGTACTTGCACTCGCGCCCATACATCACACAGAAAAGATCTGAAGCCATTGGAAACCTTACAAAACCTGAGAGATTGGGAGAAAAAGGACGCAGAATCCACTGAGAGAGGCTTCTAATGTGAGTGCNCCTGCCTGAGCGGTGCCCTCCTCCCTTTTTTTTTCCTTTTTTTTCCCTTTTTTTGTTTTTTTCCTTTTTTTCTTTTCTTTCCCTTTTTTTTCTTTCTTTTTTTCTTCTTCTTTCTCTTAGAAAAGAGAAAGAGAAAGTGTTCCCCAGAACACTGACCTGATTAACTCTGGTCGCCAGCTTGCTTAAACAATCACAATGAGTCCATTCTGTAAATGTAAATTCTACACCTACTGACATTTTCATCTCTTTCTCTCAGGAGTAATTGGACTATNAGAGACAATACCATGCACACTGTTAGATCATAATGCCTTGAAACTTGAAATCAACCACAGGAAGAAGTCTGGAAAACCTCCAAAACCATGGAGGTTAAAGAACACCCTTCTAAAGAATGAATGGGCCAATCAGGCAATTAGAGATGAAATTTAAAAATATATGGAAACAAATGAAAATGAAAACACAACAATTCAAAATCTATGGGATGGGGCAAAGGCAGTCCTTAATCTCTCTCTGTTTCATCCACTTACAGAGGGAAGACCCTTCCATGCAAATGAGGCTCCCTGATCTCTGATCTCTCACTGGCCCTGAGTCAGATCCCTCTGCCTGTGGATGTCAGGGGGCGGGCAGAGAAGTGACTGTGTGGGGCCAGGTGGTGGGGAAGTCACAGCTATGAGTCTCAAGCAGAGGGCACAGACAGCGCAGGTGGTAGGTCTCAGGTCTCATCACCCCTGAACCCTCAGAAATAGGTCCTCTGAGCCCCCTTGGGTCCATATCCACCATTGTGTGAAATGGTAACCAGAGCCCACTTGAGAGAGCTCCTGTCCCCCATTGCTCTGCCCACTGCCCCATTACTAGGGCCAGGACGGGTATCCCTGTGGTAGCTTCTCATAAGCTCAAGCCAGACTTTAGCTCTACTCAGACTCTTCAGGAAGAGTCAGCCTATGGTTCCCTGTATGTTTTGTGGGTCAGGACTAAGGTGGTGTTTCTACAAAAATCCCACTTAGATCAGAATCATGTCCAGAGCAATGATTAGTACCAATGGAGATGTAGCCTCTTCTGTGTAGGATTCTGTGATCTTCCTTTATTCTGTTCTTCCTCCCTGGTTTCCAGATCTCTCCTGCTCTGAGCTTCCTGCAGTACTGAGGAGAGAAGGAGAGCTCCTGTTCAGGCTATGGGCAAGAGCAACTACGTGTATTCCTAGGGGCATTATGTACTAAAAATCTTTGTCGTGTTCACTACTTCTGCTTATTTTAAACAACAGTTCTCTACACACTATGGTTCCTGATTCCCTCCCAAGATCTGTCCTCAAAGCACACAGACACAGTCTGCAGAAGCCCTGTGTGTGCCAGTGACCTCAGAGCACAAAGGGCAAACCTGCAAGAAGTTGTAGAGGGAAGGAGTGACAGCTGCAGGTGCTCTGACAGGGACTTTGTTGCAGACTTTATGTGTCTGTCACCACTTAGACAACTGTTGACTTAAAAATCAATGTAGGTGATTTTATACAAAAAAAAATCAACTCAGGAAGAATGATTTAAACTCAATGATACTGTCAATAGGAAGATTACCAGTGTATTTTCACATATCTGTACTTACTGTAGAGAGAATATGGATTGAAATTGTAGTTGATAAAATGGATCATAAATAATGGAAATACATGACTTTTAGTTCATGGCTGAAAGGAGTCTCTAAACTTGTTTCTGAATCATTTTATTTATTATTTCCTTTAATCATGAGTTTGTATATTAGGTCTTGTCCTGCAATAAAAGTAAGAAAGTCCAAAATGGTGCCCAAGGAAACATCATGAGAAGCCTGGTCTTTTGAACTTTAGACCAATCTCAGCGATGGAATTACCACACACAGAGCTTCCAGGATGGACTGACTAGAAGTCAGACCCATCTCAGGGGTGCAGAAAGCAATAGTCACTGTGTCTTGTGTCAAGCATGTTCAGGATAAAAAAAAAAAAAGTTACTCATCTGTGACTAGAGGAATGAATTTCCATTACCCAAGGCCAAATTGAGCCAGAAAATTCTTTCAAACATCCAACATGTGACTCCAGGTGGGGTAGAGATAAGGGAAACTGTGTCCCTGAGGTTACAGGCCCTGCGGTCCTGGGTTGGGACAGATGTTTCAGCATAGGTGCATCCTGGCTGGAAGTGTCACTGTAGGGTTGAGGGAGTGACAGCCCAGCCCTGAAAGAACCCAGCATGTATGTCTCTTGACCCCATAGGCCTGAGCTCTGTGGGAGCAACAATGAGGCTGTTGTCCCAGAATCAATATACTAATCAGCCTCAAGCACTGACTGGAGTCCAGAGATGTTCAGAAGCTGAGCTGTTCACTGGGATAGAGACTCACCAAGGGATTCCTAAACATCAGCCTCCTGCCAGGGAAGCTGGTGTTCCTGGCACATCTTACCCTGGTGACAGGACCCCAGTGACACTCAATGTCACTGAGTTTCCAGCTGATGGGGATTCTACTTCCTAGATTGTGATGCTGAGGACACCTGGGTGAGTGCAGGTTGGCTTATGGTGGGACAAGAGAAGGCTGGGAATTGCAGAGTCCAGGACACTATACACTCATAGAGATGAGGGGTGTGTGTGTGTGTGTGTGTGTGTGTGTGTGTGTCCGAAAATGAGGCCAGGTAGACCTTTCTTCCCCTTACACTCACTGAAGGAGGGCTTTCTTTCTGAAGATTCTGCATTTAAAACTCAGTGTCTTAAACACCATTTCTGCTGGAGGAAGATTTATTAGGCAATTAAGTCACCTTTGAAAGCAGATGGGTTAACAGTTCCCTGAACCAGAAGTCCAAGTCTTGTCTAGTGACAGAGGCAGGAAGGAAAATGTGAGGGATTTCATGCAGCTCTGTATTCTGGTCATTCTCCCTAGAGATGGATCCTGGAGACTGGAAAATGAAGCAAGATTACTTTCAGATTTCTCTGAAATCCTGATGTGAATACACAGTTAAGACCTGAAGAGCCAGAGGGAGATACTGACCCTGAGAGACACAGGAACAGAGAGGAGAAGAGGAGGGAGGGTGTGTGTGTGGGGGGTGTTGTCAGGGAGAGTCTGTAGAGTCTGGTCCAGGTTCACATGTAGCTGGTTCAGAGAGAGGAGATTGTGTCTGTTACCAAGATTACTGTCAATATATCAACTGTGGATACATGGATATATCAGTAATGACAAGAGGTCACACTTTATGGGACACAGTGGTAACAATGACATGTCAAAGAATGTTTGCTGTGCAACAGGTTTAGTTGCATACACAGTGTTTATACCTGTTCATCGTCCAGACCCCATGATGACGTGCAGTTGGGCTGTGTTATGTCATTCACAGCTTCCTCCTGGGATGCTGTTCTGTCCCACTTTACAGGCGTAATCTAGGTATTTCTGTGTCCTCTATTCAGGGATAGACCTTCCTATAGTTATGAAACCTTTGGAAGTGTGTCCATGTAAGTTTCTCAGTGAAAAGATATTGAGGCTAAGGTCTGTGGGCCCAGAGATCCTGTATCACGTCCTCCTTATCTTAGGCACTGTTAATAAAGACATCCACTCAGACTGTCTTGAGCTGGAGCACAGTAATAGTCAGCCTCATCCTCAGGCTACAGCCCTGACATGAGCAAATTGCTGTATCAGTGGAGGCATCTTTCAGTCCAGACACATGACTGGGGACCCCAGGTACCATCTGCTTGTATGAGTCTGAGCAGTAGGGCAGGAAAGACCAGGGAAACTCCCTGCCTTCTGCTGGTACCAGAAGGTGTTATACCAAACAAGACTCCTGGCCCAGCTCAGGGTGCAGGTAAGTCTGGCAGTTGTTCCTGGAGATGCAGAGACGGAGGGTGGCTGGATTAGCATAGGCTGGAACATGTAACCTGCAAACACAGACACTCATAGGTGATGGGGAATTGAAGCTGGAAGTTTCTTTGTCTTATGGACTGAGAATGTCTTGCTGCTCACCCAGCAAGCAGTGTGATATTGACCCTACCTGAGCAGAGAGGGAGGGGCAGAAGGAGGACAGTATTCCAGTCCATGTGGATACAGCCCCTAACCTCCACAGTTGGGTTGGGTTGTCCCAGGCTTGTCTAATTGGCTTAGGGTCTCCAGGAAATGATGGAAGTGTTTATGCAAATTTGTACCCCCTTCAGACTCTCTCAGACTCCACGTGATCACTGATTCAGGAGCTGAGGGGACCTTGGAGAGAAGAGGGTAAGGGCTGGGCCTGTTCCTAATGGAACGTAGAGGGAGTGGAGGGAGCAGCTTTGAGAAGAACCACAGGATCCTGACCAGGAAACTCCCAGGCTGCTAGGTCTCATCAGGGAGCACAGGGGCAGGTCAGCCTCTGCCCAACCGTGAGTCCACAGGGATCCCCCAGCCATGAGGGTCCTCCTGCAGGGCCCTGGGAGACGCCTTGTGCCCGGTGCTGGTACCATGTCCACCCGGGGGTTCTTCAGTGTCCTGAGGTTAATGTCCACACCTGTGTCAGCAGAGTCCAGCTGTGCCCTGTTAACTGGGAAGCACCATGTAGGGTCTGATTGAAACAACATGGATACACTGTGATGTGAGAGGCTGACAAGATAGTGGAGAACATATGTGGTCAAGGGAAGAACAACTGAGACAGGAAAACAAAAGGTGGAGACAGAGGAGGCTGTGCTCACAGGAGATGCTCAGGACTGTGGAGCAGAAGGAACTCAGGGAGAGAAGGAGGAAGAGGATACTGTGAACTAGGGGTTCCTGTTCTGACTGACCCATCAGATGGTGCTGCCGTTTACAGCAGGTGAGCATTAGATAAGGAGATGGTTCCGTATTAGTAAAATAGTTGAAGATCTGGGAAGCAAGTAGGAACACTGAATTCCAAGTGCAGAAACTGTGGATTCTGACCGTGTGTGGCAGCAAGCAGTGACTGTGGCTGAGGCTGTGTCCACACGTGGGGAGCAGTGTGGGTGTGGACGTGTAGGAAGGACAAGTGCTGGAACAGAACCCTGGGCACCATCCCCATGTACAGATGGGTGAGAGGAGTCCTGAAGGCAGAGTCCCTCAGTCCAGCCTGTCTCTGGGCTCAGTCCCTTCATCTTTCCTGTGGCGTGTGTGTTAGTGACGCCCTATCCCCTTCTCAGGGTCCCATTAGGGATCTGTATATATTTTTGACACAACAGTGCCTGTTTTTCTTTCCATGTAGATATGTCAGGGAGGGCTGAGGACAGTGACAATGTGTTTGTTGGTGAGCTCAGGTTTCCTCATGAAGGGACATGAGTGTGAGTATCCGATCAGACTGTAGTGCCTGGGACGATGGGTATCACAAAGAAGTGGAGATGGAGAAAACCCAGAACCTCTCACCCCACCTGCACACTCCAGGCCTCCAACTACAGGGAGGCAGATCCACAGGATCTCTCTCATCCTTCTAAATTCCCAGAGGAGGAACACCTCATTCTTGTCACTACCCACACCCCCACCTCCTCTTCCTGGTGTGTGTCATGTAGAGTGGGCTGGAAGGACCCATCTGAGTCCTTGGGTCCTTATGGTAATTACAGAGGGGTGTCCTGCAATTATGATAAGACCCCAAATGCAGGTATGTCAGGTCTGTCTGCAATATTCATTAAGGAGAGGCTTAGAATCACCCCCACCAAAATATGATCTTCCACTCCTGAGGGAATGGCTTCCACCGTCTGTGGACATTGACTTCACTTTTTATTTGGAGTGCCTAGCTCAGAAACATCACAATTATTGACCACTCAGCCCATGACCCAGATCAATCAATTGCACTTTGAGACTCAGGTATGGGTTCTTTGTCTCTCGACATACAGTCTCTTTTCCTTTTCAGAGTTTCTTCCTCTTCCCTGATTCCTCTCTGGTTTCAGAGTTCTCCTTTCTCAGAAGTCCCCTGAGCACTGAGGAGACAGGGAGCCCTTCTCTCTAAGTTGTGGGTAAAATTCCTCATGTGCATTCCTAGAAGGGTTAAGCCCTAAAAGCCTTGGTCATCTGCCTCTATTTCTACCAGCTTAGAAAACAGTCCTCCACACACTGTGCTCACTGAGTCCCTTCTGGTATCTGTTCTGCAAGCACATAGACCCAATTCTGCAAGAGCCCTGACAAGTGAGGCTATGTATGGCAGAAACCTACGAGCACTAAGGACAAACCTGCAGGAAGTTCTAGGAGGGAAGGAGTGACAGCTGCAGGTGCTCTGACAGGGACCGCGTTGCAGACTTTTGGTGTCTGTTACCACTTGGACAACTGTTGACTTAAAATAAATGTGCATGATTTTAAACAAAAAAATCAGCTCAGGAAGAATGATTTAAACTCAATGACACTGGCAATGGGAAGATGCAGGTACAGTCATGAGTACATTTTCACAGATCCGTGCTACTGTAGAGAGAATAAGAATTTAAATAATAGTTGAAAATGGATGAAAAAATAATAGAAAAGATATGAGTTTTAATTTTTTTTAACGTTTTTATTTTATCTTAAGAGAGAGACTGAGTGTGAGCAGGAGACAGGCAGAGAGAGAAGGAGACACAGAATCTAAAGCAGGCTCCAGGCTTTGAGCTGTCTGCACAGAGCCTGATGCAGGGCTCGAAATCATGGACTGTGAGATCATGACCAGAGCTGAAGTCAAATGCTTACCTGACTGAGCCACCAAGGTGCTACAAAGATATAATTTTTAGTTTTTGTTTGAAAACCCACAGTGTGTGCCTCATGTCCTCCCGAGCCTTGAGCTCCGTGGGAGCAACACTGAGGTTGTTGTTCCAGAATCAGTGCATTGATCAGCCTCAGGCACTAACTGGAGCCCAGAGATGCCCAGGGGTTTGGTTGCCCATGGGGACAGAGACTCCTCCTGAGCATAACTCATCCCAGAAGAACAACTGTTCTTGGCGTATCCTGCCCTGGTGATAGGAACCCAGTTACACTATATGTCACAGGATTTCCTACTCATGAGGATTCTACTACCTGGACTGTGACGCTGATGAAGGCTGGGTGAGCACAAGATGACTATAACGCTTAGGGCCACAGAAAAGCCTGGAAAGTGTGAAGTCCAGGACACTATACACTAGCTCATGTTGGACAAAGCAAGAAAGAATACCCAGTGGGAAAAGACAGTGTCTTGAACAAATGCTGTGAGGTGAGCCGGACAGCAACATGCAGAAGAATGATTGGACCACGTTCTTACACCATATACAAAAATAAATTCAAAATGGATGAAAGACCTAAGTGTAAGACAGGGAACCATCAGAATTAAAGAGAAGAACACAGACAGTAACCTGTTGACCTCGGCCATTGCAACCTCTTACTAGAACTGCAGCACACAAGGGCAGGCATCCTCTAAATGGGCCACTTTGGCATGAAGATTATCATGAGTTAAAAAGCAGTTGAAGCCCAGCACACTCAGGAAAAGCTCTTCATGTCTCCTCAACCGACTAAAAGAACTTAGGGGGAGCACCTTCTCTGGGAAGAGAGCTGGCACCACAGACAGCTGCACTAGGGTGTGAACCAGGTGGGGCAGATGGGGCGACCCTGCAAAAACTGTTTGGTCAGAGTCCTCTGTGTCCCACTGTTTCCCAGAGGCCCTGCACACATTTTTTACCAATCATCTACTCTTCTTCTTCTGTCTGCGAAGTGCATTTCTTTGAGTTGATTAAGGTACCCCTACCTCCTTCCACGTAGTTCAGGAAACATGGACCTCGTTTGCCTGAGTGTCTTTGGAATTTCCATGTGTGTGTGGGTTCCTTATATGTACACTATTAAACTTTATTTCCTCCTATTAATCTGAGTCATGACACTGATTCTTTGTCCAGCTAAAAAGAATTTGAAATAGACAGGACACTCCTGTTTCACAACAGTAGTAAATGAGAGGAAACAAGAAGGAAAGCCTGAGGTTTTTCCTTTAAAACCATTATAAGTTGTTCGTGTTCTCCAGACCATGGGGCATGTGTGGTTGGGCTCTATTCTCTGATTTGCCTGTGCTCCTGGGACCATTGTGCTGTTTCAGGCAACAACATAATCTGTGTTTCACTCCTTCCTCCACAAGGACGGGTCTCACCATAAAGAACTCTTCCCTGCAAGAGCCTACACAGAAGCTTCTCAATAAAAGAGGCTCAGAGACAAGGTCTGTGGGGCCAGGGGATTTTGTCTCACTTCCTCCTTATCTGAGACACTGTGAATAATGATAGTTGCCCCCACTGCCAGGATATATAGCACAGTAGTAGTCATCCTCATCCTCAGGCTGCAGCCCAGCGATGAGCAGAAGCTCTGCATTGGCCAAGGCATCTTTGGACCCAGAGAAGCTGCTGGGGACCCCAGATCCCAACTGTGTACTTGAGTCTGAGTAGTAATACAAGAGATACCAGGGAGGGCTCCCTGGCTTCTGCTGGTACCAGTATATGGAATAGCTTCCCACATTGAAGCCACTGCTCAGGGTGCAGGTGAGCCTGGCTGTTGTTCCCGGAGATGCAGAGAGGGAGGGTGGCTGAGTCGCCACAGGCTGGGACAGGGAACCTGCCAACACAGACACTTGTCACTGATGTAACCAGAAATGGGGGGAAATGTCCCAAAATACTGAGCATGGGAAGAGTCTTTGAGGCCACCCTGTGTCCTTGAGGCCAGTTCCTACCTGTGCAGTGAGACAGGAGTGTAAGGAGGAGAGGAGTCCAAGCCATGGTGACATAGACCCCAGTACCCACACTGGGCTCAGCTGCCCCAGGCCTCCTTTTCTCCTCCACCCTCTGCCACAGGAGGAGCTGTCCACGCAAATGAGGTCCATCTAGTGACTGCCCAGACCCTCCCTGAGCCCTGGGGCTTCAGCTCAGCTGAAGGACACACATGGGGACAAAGGATGTTGGCTTCACCACTGAGGAGACCCCTGGGAGGAAGCACCTGCAGATACAACACACAGGTCCTTGCTCAGAGGACCTTGCCACAGCAGAAAGGACACAGATGGTGAGTTCCTATCAGGGATCACAGAGCCCAGTCACCAGTCCCAGGCTCTGAACAGCTGTGAAGAGACCACAGGGCAGTCTCACAGCGCCCCCTCCTGGCTGATGGTGACATACCTCACTGTGTCCCACAGCCCTGGGAGCCCAGCTCGTTTCTTCAGCTCTGTTTAGTCACACATCATTGAGCTGAATGGTGGATGATGTGATCCTATACTGTTGCCTGTAATGAATGTAGCATTTTTCAATCTTCAAAGAGGTCCTGGTCTAGAGGATTTGGAGGAATTTATCTCAATTAAATGACAAATTGTCGATTCCTTGCAGAAGATACTGGAATCATGTCCCTCCTGTGGCATACAGTTGAGAATATGTCTGTCCTGTGAATGTTTTAACACTCCTGTGCATTAAAGCAATGCATTCCAACTGCTGTCCATGAAATTGAGTATTATGTTAATCTTCCATATTTTTATGTAATTTCACTGGCTTAATAACCTACAAAGAAAAGGAAAAACAATGAATTTCTATTTGATGAAGTCCTATTTAACAAGTGCCATTTTTTAATTTTTTTATGGGTTGTCATGACAGTATCTTGTCTAAATATTTTCAGAAAAATACTAGATCCTGAAGATTATCTCCTTTTTTTAATGTTTATAGCTTTATGTTTTGCAGTTATGTCTATAGTCCTTTTAGTGATTTTATAAACATATATAAAGTGAATTTTAAGTATGATTTATTTATTTCTATGGATACCCAATTGTTCTCTGCCCATTTGTCCAAAAGTCCATCCTTTCTCCTCTGAAAGTCTTCTTCAAATTTGTGGAAAAACAAAATTGTTTGTCCTTCCCTCTGTGGGTCTGTTTCTGGGTTTTATGTCCTGTTACATTGGCCGATGTGCCTACCTCTATCTGTTTCGCTCTGTCTTGCTAGGACAGGAACTGAATTACACGTTCATACAATTTGGGAAGAACTGACATATTTACTATAATGAGACTTCTAATCTATGAACAGAACATATCTTTCCATTGTTTTAGATCCACTTTGATTATATTTACCAGCATTGTCCAGTTTACAACATCAGTGGCCTATAACTTGTTTTGTTAAATATGCATCTAAGTATTTCATCGAGTGGTTTTAAGGGTATTTTTCTTATTTTTACCTGTTCACTGCTAGCCTATACACATCTACAAGATCTTTCTATGTTGAACTTTATTCTAAAATGTTTCCAAAATTACTTACTACTCCTTCAATTTATATCGTTGCATTCCTAATTGTAGCTTCCTTTGTATTTTACCGGTAAGTCACTCTCTCACCTGAAATGGGACAACTGTCTCTTGTTTTCCTCATCTGTATGCCTCTCACTGTTTGTCCTGACTTCTGGTTCTGTCAGTAACATCAAGTCATCTGTCAAACAGCAGGGTTGACATTACACATGATGGCCTTGTTCCCAACCGTGGGGGCCAAAGCTTTCAGTGCTGCTACTCCCCGTGAGTTAACTGAAGGTGTTTTATGGTTTTCTTTATCAAACTGAAGATTTACTGCTCCATAGTTTGTTCTCTGAAAACTTGTATCACTCTCATTCATATATTCATTCATTCTTGTCAATTATCACAAATAGGTTTAGAACTGTATAGGAAGTGAAAGATAATGAAATCTACCTGAGAGGGTGAGGGAGACCTTTTAATCTGTCTTTTTTAAAATTTTTAATCCTTATTTATAATTGAGAGAGAGAGACAGACTGAGACATGAAAGACAGAGCACAATTGAGGAAGTGCAGAGAGAGAGAGGGAGACTGAATCTGAAGCAGGCTCCATGGTTCTGAGCTGTGAGCAGAGAGCCCAATGTAGAGCTCAAACTCAGTAGCCTTGAGATCATGACCTGAACTGAAGTCAGACATTTAACCAACTGATCCACTCTTGGGCTGCTCATCTGTCACTTAATAGTTTGGCTGTTACCACATGGATTTATTTCTACTTCTACTTTGGTGCCAAAGAGACAAGGCAGTAGGCCTGTTGATAGAGATACCAACCCAATCATCCAATATGAGGATAAGTGAGAGGATAATTATGATATAGAATAAATGTCATTTACTCTCTCCCTTACCCTGCTGGGTTCATCACTTCCTTATACTCACTATCCCTCTTCACTTTTGTAAAATCCTGAGTCATCATTACATTTATCACAAACCATCCCATATACCACTCGAGATTTAGTACCTTTCACCTCACTAACTAGCCACCCCATCAAATCCATATGTTGCTCCCTCTCCATCAGAGTGCCCCAACTGACTGGCTGCAGGTGCACATGGCCACGATAACTGTGTCTACTTTGAACATATGAGACTCTCTTTAGGGCATCCCTAGTTCAGACATCCTGTGATCCTTAATGTCTCCCATTCCTTCCTGTAATCCATTGTGAGGTCTGTCCCTGTCTGTAGTGAATAGTCAGACTTTCCTCAATGTCCCTGAAGTTAGAAAGTATGTTCCATCCAGACTCCACACTGGAAAATAAAACCTAGAACATAAGTTTTTTTTTTTAATGCATATTATGACCTTTTTTTTTTTTTACAAATAGTTTATTGTCAACTTGGATTCCGTATAACACTCAGTGCTCATCCCAACAAGTGCCCTCCTCCATGCATACCTCCCCCCTCACCCCCCACACCCATCAGTCCTCAGTTTGTTCTCAGTATTCAAGAGTCTTTCATGGTTGCCTCACTCCCTCTCCCCCACTATTTCCCCCATTCTTCTCTCCCTTGGTCCTCCATTAAGTTCCTCCTCATCGTCCTATACGTGCAATCATGCGGTATTTGTCTTTCTCTGCCTGACTTATTTTGCTCAGCATAACACCCTCAAGGTCCATCCATGTTGCTACACATGGCCAGATTTCATTCTTTCTCATTGCCATGTAGTATTCCATTGTATAGGTAAACCACATCTTCTTGATCCATTCGTCCGTTGATGGACACTTAGGCTCTTTCCATGGTTTGGCTATTGTTGAGAGTGCTGCTGTGAACATTGGGGTCCATGTGCTCCTATGCATCAACACTCTTCTATCCCTTGGGTAGATTCCTAGCATGCTATTGGTGGGTCATAGGGGAGCTCTATTGTTAGTTTCCTGAGGAACCTCCACACTGTTTTCCAGAGGGGCTGCACCAGCTTGCATTCCCACCAACAGTGTATGAGGGTGCCCGTTTCTCCACATCCTCACCAACATCTAGAGTTCTCTGATTTGCTCATTTTAACCACTCTGACTGGCGTGAGGTGGTCTCAGTGTGGTTTTAGCCGGGTGCCACACCGGCCTCTATGGATGACAGTCACAGCAAGGAAATGGCAGTGTTTGCACAGCTACTACNCTGCCGAACAGAAGCTTTTAATCTTGATGAGGTCCCAACAGTTTATTTTTGCTCTTGATTCTTTTGCTTTTGGGGATGTGTCAAGTAAGAAATTGCTGCGGTGGAGGTCAAGGAGGTTGTTTCCTGCTTTCTCCTCTAGGGTTTTGATGGTTTCCTGTCTCACGTTCAGGTCCTTTATCAATTTTGAGTTTATTTGTGTGTATGGTGTGGAAAAATTATCTAGTTTCATTCTTCTGCATGTTGCTGTCCAGTTCTCCCAACACCATCTGTTAAAGGGGCTGTCTTTTTTCCATTGGATATTCTTTCCTGCTTTGTCAAAGATTAGTTGGCTGTAGATATAGATTCTGGCAAGATGGCGGAGAAGTAGGAAGCTCCGTACTTGCACTCGCATCCATACCTCACATGGAAAAGATCTGAAGCCATCAGAAACCTTATAAAACCCGAGAGATTGGGAGAAAAAGGATGGAGAATCCACTGAGAAAGCCTTCTAACGTGAGTGCGAACTGGGGAAGATAAAATTGGGCTGGGATCAGAGACTCCAGGGTCAGAGGCAATCCCCCTCTGCGGGGAGTGAGAGGGGAAAAAGAGAGAGTCTGAAACAGAAAAACCTCCGCTTAGAGAAAAACCTCTGCTGGGGGCATAGAAAGACCGCGCGCGCCAAATACCTACATGCCAGGTCCCCTCGCGCCAACTGGTCCCGGAGGGGCTGAGCTCAAGGACTGTTTCTTTGTGCTTGCTCCTGGCTGGCTGGTTTCTAGAGTAGCGGCGTGCCTGCTGCCATTGTCCTCCTGGCTGGCTTGGGCCCCTGAAAGAGCCGCACACGGGCACTGAGCATCCACGCTCTTGGCTGGCTGGAACTCTAGAGGGAAGGCAAAGAGTTAAAAACTGGGAGATTTGCCCACAAGTTCGTGTTTCGGGTGACGAGACATAGAGGGACCTGGTTTTCCTTTCTCGAGCGGGCTATGCGCACCCGGCAGGCAAGCCCCCGCCCATGCTCGCCAGCCTGACCCAGAGAAGGAAGCAGCAATTCTGACTCCACCCCCAGAGCTAGGCAGGAGGCCTGGAATTGCCCCGAGGGGATTGCCTGGGAAGTAAGTTGTGTTTAAGGCAATTTCAGCGGGGCGCGCGGACTGGGATTTGGAGACTGGGACTGGCCTGGGTTGAAGAGCACAACCAACTTTCGATGTGCCCCCAGTACGGGGAGTTTACACGCCCAAAGAACCGAAGTTCAGCGGTTGGTTCAAGAAGGGACTGGAGGACCGTCACTCTCCTCCCCACAACCCTCAAGGCAGAAATCCCGCCTGACACATTGTATCACACTACGCCCATCCCTGCTTCAGAGTTGCCCTCCTCCCTTTTTTTCTTCTTTTTTTTGAAATTTTTTCTTTTCTTTCTTTTTTCCCCAGAACCTGACCTGATTAACTCTGGGCACCGGCTTGCTTAAACAATCACATTTAGTCCATTCTGTAGATGTAAATTCTACACCTACCGACATTTTCATCTCTTTCTCTCAGGAGTAATTAGACTATATAGTTTCTCTGGATAACACCAGGGTCTTTCTCTCACCTATCCAACCATAGTCCACCCTTTAGCTCTTATCCTTTCTGTCTGTTGATTCTATTTCCAATTTTGCCTCATCCCCGCCCTATCTTCTCTCTCTTTCTCTATGCTCCTCAACCAGCACTGCATACACACAGCTATTTAACTGTAGCTGGGAAATCCGGTTATATGCTTTAAACTCTTCTTTGTCCATCGGTTTTCTTCTTTTTTCCTTTTCATTTCTCCTTTTTGACCCTTTTATGTATTTTACACTCTATAAATGAAAAAAAAAAAAAAAACAAACAAAACCGGTGGAGATACTTTGATTCCCAAGCCAGACAAAGACCCAGCAAGAAAGGAAAACTAGAGGCCAATATCCTTGCTGAATATGGACGCAAAAATCTTCAACAAGATACTTGCAAATCGAATTCAACAGCACATGGAAAGAATTATCCACCAAGATCAAGTGGGATTCATTCCTGGGTTACAGGGCTGGTTCAACATTCACAAATCAATCAATGTGATAAATCACATCAACAAAAGAAATGATAAAAACCATGTGATCCTGTCAATAGATGCAGATAAAGCATTTGATAAAATACAGCATTCCTTCTCAATAGAGACTCTAGAGAAAGTCAGGATAGAAGGAACTTATTTTAACGTTATGAAAGCCATCTATGAGAAGCCCTCAGCTAACATCATCCTCAATGGGGAAAAACTGAGAGCTTTCTCNATAGAGTAGTATTGAGAACTCAGAATTGGACCCAAAAGTATACAGCCAACTAATCTTTGACAAAGCAGGAAAGAGTATCCAATGGAAAAAAGACAGCCCCTTTAACAGATGGTGCTGGGAGAAACTGGACAGCAACGTGCAGAAGAATGAAACTAGGTCATTTTCTCACACCATGCACAAAAATAAACTCAAAATGGATAAAGGACCTGAACATGAGACAGGAAACCATCAAAACCCTAGAGGAGAAAGCAGGAAAAGACATCCTTAACCTTCACCGCAGCAATTTATTACTTGACACATCCCCCAAAGCAAGGGAATCAAGAGTAAAAATAAACTATTGGGACCTCATCAAGATTAAAAGCTTCTGCGTAGCAAAGGAAACAATCCATAGAACTAATAGGCAACCGACGGAATGGGAAAAGATAGTTGCAAATGACATATCAGATAAAGGGTTAATCCCCAAAATCCAAACCCACACCCGAAAAACAAATAATCCAGTGAAGAAATGGGCAGAAGATATGAACAAACATTTCTCCAAAGAGGACATCCAGATGGCCAACAGACACATTAAAGGATGCTCAGCATCCCTCCTCATCAGGGAGATACAAATCAAAACCACACTGAGATACCACCTCACGCCAGTCAGAGTGGCTAAGATGAGAAAATCAGAGGACTCTAGATGCTGGCGAGGATGTGGAGAAACGGGTATCCTCCTACACTGTTGGTGGGAATGTAAACTGGTGCCGCCCCTCTGGAAAACAGTGTGGAGGTTCCTCAAAAAATTAACAATAGAACTCCCCTATGACCCAGCAATAGCACTGCTAGCAATTTACCCAAGGCATATAGGAGTGCTGATGCATAGGAGCACATGTACCCTAGTGTTCATGGCAGCACTCTCCACAATAGCCAAACCACGGAAAGAGCCTAAGTGTCCATCAACGGACGAATGGATCAAGAAGATGTGGTTTATCTATACCATGGAATACTACATGGCAATGAGAAACAATGAAATCTGGCCATGTGTAGCAACATGGATGGACCTTGAGGGTGTTATGCTGAGCGAAATAAGTCAGGCAGAGAAGGACAAATATCATATGTTTGCACGTATAGGAGGATTAGGAGGAAATTAATGGAAGATAGTGGGGGAGAAGAAGGTGGGAAATAGGAGGGGAGAGGGAGGGAGGCAAATCATGAGAGACTCTTCAATGTTGAGAACAAACTGAGGACTGATGGGGATGGGGGGTTATGGGCATGGAGGAGGGCACTTGTGGGGAAAAGCACTGGGTGTTGTATGGAAACCTACTTGACAATACTTTTTTACCTATACTTATAGGTAAAAAATATAAATAAATAAATAAATAAATAAATAAATAAATAAACATTAAAAGAAGAAAAAAGTGAAAAAAATTGGTTTTTTTTGAGAGAGAATGTGAGCTTGGGTAGAGGGAGAGAGAAGGAGAGAGAAAGAATTTCAAACAGGTTCTGCATTCTCAGCATGGAGCTCCATTTAGTGCTTGACCTCAGGAACCCTGAGACCTGAGCTGAAATCAGGAGTGATTGCTTAACTGACTGAGCCATCCTCGCTTCCCAGGGTTTTTGTTTTTTTTTCTTATTTAGCCTGTTAATATTGGAGATTACATTGATTGATTTTTGAATATAAAGCTGGACTTGCATCCTTGCAATAAACTCCATTTCGTTGTTGTGTGTATTTCTTTCTGATACATATATATAACTGAATATCACTATTTAATATATTCTTTGAAATTTTTTTCTTGGTATTTGTGTGAGATATTCCATTTTTTGTTTATTTTGTGCTAGGGGTCTATTGACACCAGTTGCTGCTGTAAAATTTATAAAGAATCATTACCAGGGCACCCAGGTGGCTCAGTCAGTTAAGCATCCAATTCTTGATTTCAGCTCAGGTCATGGTTTCATGGTTGGTGGGATCAAGCCTTCATAGGGTTCTATACTGACAGTGCAGAATCTGCTTGGGTTTCTTTCTCTCTCTCTCTCTCTCTCTGGATATAAACTTAAACAAAAGAAAGAATCCTTACCTTGACCAAGACCAGCATATTGAACCACAAGCAAGGAATATCTACTCATTCATTCAAGCTTTCTCTAATTTCTCTTAGAATGCCTTGTAGTTTGCCATATACAAGACTTTCAATTTTCTAAAATATATCCTTAAGAATTTCATAATTATATCACTATAAATGACATTGGATTTGTTTTTTGGGTTTTTTTTTTTAATGTTTTATTTATTTCTAAGGAGAGAGAGAGAGAGAGACAGCGTGAGCAGGGGAGGGTCAGAGAGAAAGGGAGTCACAGACTGAAACAGGCTCCAGGCTCCGAGCTGGCAGTCAGCACAGAGCCCGACGCGGGGCTCGAACCCACGAACCGCGAGATCATGACCTAAGCGAAAGTCGGACGTTCAACCAACTAAGCCACCCAGGCGCCCCAACATTGGATTTGTTTTTATACGTTGATGGTTTATTGCCTCTGTATAGACTACTATTTACTTCCCCATGCTGTTTTTGTAACCTGAAGCCCGATTTGATCAAAACCTTCTGTGACTGAGCCCTAGAGCCAGAATGGGAATTAATACCTTTTGTCCTCAGACATCTCCACTAAATATTTTTTGTATATGTGAGCAACCTAGTTTGCCTTTGAAAACATGAACACGATGAGAATGGGTCATCATTCTAACCATGTAACCAAAGGAAGGAATATGACACTGTCAGATCATCTATTTCCAGGGCAAGTAAGAGTTTGTTGAAGATCTGAGAAGTCACCCCCTGAGCCACCTGAAGGGTAATGTCGCCAGACCCAGAGAGTGAAGGGAGATTTTGTCTTACTTCCCAATGGGACTTGGGCACTACATAAGCATTAGCACTATCTTGGCATATAGGACAATAATAGCCAGCTTCTCATGCTGGAGTCCAGAGATACCAGAACCTAAACTGGTCAAAGCATCTTTTCATCCAGACAATGATAGGAGACCCAGATCCCTAGAGTGCATCTGACCCTGATTTGAATCTTAGGAGCAACCAGGCATGGCTGTTTGTCTCGTGCCAGTGCCTATATAATCATATTATGAACAATTATGTCTCTTGTCAGGGTACAGATATGGGTCAGCACAGGCTGGGAGAGGTTTGGTTCCTACAAACACAGACACTCCTGTGTAATGGGGCACTTATAGAGCTGAAGCTGCTTGGGGTCTGAGCCAAAGGGGTAGACATAGGGGCAGGGCACTCCCTGGTTGTCCGAGGTTGATCCTTACCTGTGCAATAAGAGGAGAAACCAGGAAGCAGAAGAGTCTACACCAAAGTGGACACAGCCCTACTAGGTCCTGTGGCTGGAGCTGGGCTACCCCAGGCACCTGTGATCTCTTTCACTGGCCTCTGGGAGGAAGGGCTGTTCCGGTAAAATTGTTACCCCTGCTGGTGAACCTGCTCCACCCTGAGGATCAGCTAAGGTATGAACCCAGGCTTTAAATAGAGGGAGCTGATGGGTGAATCTTAGAGTATGTCCTCTGAGTGTGACTAAAGAAGAAGCAGCTGCTGGGACCTTCCACAGACCTGTGAGAGGAGACTCTGCCCAGCCCAGAGGGGGCATAGCTGTGGAATCCCTATTACCAGACATAAGCACAGATAACACAGCCATGGGGAACTTGGGTGATTTGGAGGAATTACCCAGGACAATCACACACTTGTACAGACACTGGGGACAGACCCACTGTGCCCCTGGTGCCCACTGCTCAAACGTTACTCTCTCAGTGACAGCATGGTCCCTGTCTTAAAAAAAATTTATGGGCCACAGCATCTTTTCTGCCCTGAGGAAATTGACAATAATGAACATCCCCTTTTAATTGTGAGAATTTCTAGACTACCAAGAGAAAGACATGTGGAAATATGACCCTGTGAGTGGTGAGTAAAGATGCAGGGAACTGGGAATGGGAAAACCTGGGAGCAAATTCCTGAGCCCCTGCTTCAGCACAGCCACATGAGGTGCCATTGGTGACCTGGTCTGAATGCAAGTGCGCATCCTGTTGCAGGACAAAGAAAGCAGAACCATTCCTGGGCATGGGCTACAATGGTATAGTTTTGTAACAGTAGCAGAGTGGTCAAATTCTCAGCCACATAGTGGCAGAAACTGATGGCAGGAAGGCAAATGCTATGGTATGATCACTGCATGGAAATGTCTAGACAGTGAGGGTATTTGTGGACAGAAGTAAGAAAGACATTTTCATACTGAAGAGATTTGAAGCTATTTATGACAGCTTTACTGAAGTATAAGTGACTTCGATTCAAATACACATATTTAAACTTTTCAACTTGATATGTTTTAAGAGGTGTATTACACATGAAGCCATCACCACAGTCCAGCTGATTATGTAGTGCTGAGAGCAGGCCATCCCAATATGGACATCTTTGGCATGAAAATTATTTTGAGTAAAAATCCATCACCACTCAATCAATTTACCAAAGGCCCTTTACCTGGCCCTCTACCACCTGCCTGAATTAAGAACAGAATTATTAACAGCGATTTCTCTTTACCTGAGAAACATATCTACATAACAGAGCAATCTTTGCTTTCCACACATCAATTCTCATCTTCCAGCTGATGATCTTCTTCTTCTTTGTCCCCAGGTCTCTACCCCAGTCCTTTGCTCAGGATCTTAGATAAGCTTCCTGTTACATGCCTGCCCTTGGAATTTTAAGTGGGTGTGAAATCTCCATCAGTATGAAACTAAATCTGTTCATCTTTCCTATGTCAATCCAATTCTTAGTCCAGCCTGAAGGATCTTGAAAGGCAGAAGAAATTCTTCCCAGACACGTGGCATAGAGGCCAGGACACCTGAACTTGCAGACATGGCTCACATCTGAACAGCAGCTGAGATCCTGGGACATCTGGCATATAGTCAGCAGAAGGTAAGATCTCTTACATTGTTAGACTCCCACAGTCTGGCTGTGGAGTCAGATGGAGCAATATTGGTGAGAGGGGGAAAAACCCTTCTCATTCTAAATTTATATTAGCAGGAGAAAATCTTGTGGCACTAGTTACTTGGGTTTAACAACTCTTGGTAAAATGTAGTAGTGTAATTTGTTGCTTATTGATCCATTTCCTCCCACAGGAAGGGAGGAAATGTTTTCCTTTGTGTCTTTAGTGTCCTGTGTCCTAGAAAGGAATTGCAATGAGGCAGATGGCAGACATAGGCCATAGAAGCCTTCTGTTGGAGTCAATCCTAAATATTGGTGAATCCACGATTCTCACCTGACTGGGATGTTTGGATAAGCTCTGATATGGGTTACAGGTTGTTTCTAAAGGACATCTTGGCAGCCAAAGTGAAAAACTGGTGGCATATGTCAAGCACTTAGAAGCTATTAGAATGCTCACTTCAAGAAGAAAGACCTAGGAGATAGACTGAGTTGGTCAGGGAACAGGTTAGATTGATTCTAGGTCATTCGCCCACTTCAAGAAACCTTTCATGTAATGAGGAATAGTGTAAAGCCCCGCGCAGTCCCCAGCCCCATGGCACAACCCTCCTAGGTATTAGTGTGGTTGCAAGAGACCCAAAGCTTAGCCAGAAAAAGAATGGATGAAGATTTTTCTTTCTTCTCATGCTGTATCTTAATAATTTGGCTTTGTGACCAATGAGAATATTATCTCTGCTATCTACCATCTAGAAGGTAGAATTACCATGCTGAGCGTTGATGGCCAGTCAAACAGACTAGGAATCCAAGTCTCTTTCTCTGTGTCTTTATTTCTCTCCATTTCTTTCTGTGTCTCTCTTTCTCACTCTCTCTCTCTGCCTACCAGTCACTGATGTGCAAACCCTATGAGATTCCACTTATGTGAATATTGTAAATAGGGAAACATACAGAAGCCAAGATGGGAACAGTGGTTGTGCAGGACTAGGGGAGGGGAAATGGGGGATTGTTGCTCAGTGAATAGAAAGTTTCAGTTATGCAGGATAAAAAAGTTATACAGACGTGACATACAGCATAACATCTCTAGCTAATGATATGGTATTGTGTTCTTTAAAATACGTTAAGGAAATAGATCACATGTCATGGGTGCTTGTTACAAATAGAACAAATATAAATAAGAACACACGTACATTTTGGAGGTGATGGACAAGTTTAGTCCCTTCATTGTGTTGATGTGTTGCATTTGTCCAAACTCATCAAGAAGTGTATATTCAGTGTACTGCTTCTGTGTATAATTTATGCTACACTGAAGATGAAAACTAAAACCACTAAGATAAAAGCTATACATCAATTGTCTACTTCTCAATTTTTCTCCCACACTTTAAATTTCTACCTTTACCTATATGTTTTAAGTCTATTGTCTTCAATGTTTGTTGCCATTCTTTTTGTGAAAACTTCTATTTGGATACCGTATTTGACATCACTATAAAAGTGTACTTCTCTCTTCATAAAATATTTTCACTTTAAATTGATTCCTTCAGATAACTGATTTTTAATATTAGTTAGTCAATGACTTCCAATGTGCAGAATACCTATTCAGGGTTATTTTCTTTTTTTTAATTTTTTTATTTTTTTTATTTTTTTTAAATTTATTATTTCTAGGAGAGCGAGAGAGAGACAGCGTGAGCAGGGNCAGGGTTATTTTCAATTGCAGTGGTAGTTATTTGAACCACTCTGTGGTTCTATCTTCTGAGCATTCTGTGAAGGAAATTTTTAAAAATTAGTATTTTTTACCTGAATACTCTGAATTGAATACACATAATAAAGATGATGGGACACAAAGAAGCACATCCAAACACTATAGTGGTGTATGAGCTGTTTCCAGTTCAGGTGAGGGTGACCTTCTGTCCCACAGACCCTGACATGGAGGCTTCCTGTGTCAGCTCAGTCTGTGCCCAGAACTCTGCAACATGAGTTGTTGCCCATGGTGTGTCCTGAAAAAGAGGAGAAAACAGCATAACCAGGGCTCTCCCATAATCACACTCCTGCTTCCCACAGCCAGTCACCCAACCAGAGACCAAGGAGGGTGAAGAGGAGAGGGGTTTGGGACATGGCGGGGATGCCCCAGGCTCTGCTTTTGAGCCCACAAGTGAGAGACCTGCACAAAACCTTATCCTCTTCCCTCTCACACAGATCCCCAAGGACAGGCCCATAGCACCCCCTGATGTTCAGAGTTCTGACTCACTTATGACTAGTAGGGACATCCTGGAGCTGAGCAGAGAGAGGGACACTCTAGACTTCAGCCTGCTTGGCACACCACCCACCCACGCACAAGGACAAGGGCTTCTCATCCTTCATGGGGTCTTTCCTGACCTGCAGAAGCTGCCACACCCCAGTGCTTACTTCAGACGTGGTCTCCTCAGCATGAATCACCATGTGCTCCTCCCACCACTTAGGTAGTTGTGTTGTTGTGGCCATAGGTAAGGGACCCCTCAGGGAAGATGTGTCCTAAATCCAGTGGGCACAGGAGCAGACAGCATGCGTGCTCCTCCACAGGCTTTATGGGGAAGACTGAGGGGACAGCCCATCTCTTTCTCATCTTAACAACACTGCCACCCTTGGGAGGCCAGTCTCCAAAACCCTCTGTAAAAGCCTTTGACGAGCCAGGGGTCAATTAATAACCATGTGCAGATTGTACAGATGCTGTGAATAGTGACATAATTATCTACCCCAGTGATTTTATCTAATTTATTTCTGCACTGATAATGGCAGGATGTATGTGTGTGTGTGTTTGAATGTATGTATATGTATATATGGTATTATATATATATTACATATGAATTACATATGAATAAAACAGGTTATATAGATATATTTATATACTTCTAGCCAACAACTCTCACTTTACATAGAATTGTATGTCCTATTCCTACAATTGGTTAATGCATCCCTCTGAATATTTCACATGAAACATATGATCCCTGTCTTTTAATAGTGAGTCAAATTAAAACCCAACATGTGTTCATGACCCTAAAAGTTTTGTTTGTTCTTTGTAGAGCTAAGTATCTGGAGCTTGCTGATACTTAGTTGTGCTCAGTAAATATTTGTGGGTTAAAAAATAGATCAGTAGGGGCGCCTGGGTGGCTCAGTCGGTTAAGCATCCGACTTCAGCTCAGGTCATGATCTCACGGTTTGTGGGATCGGACCCCATGTCGGGCTCTGTGCTGACAGCTAGCTCGGAGCCTGGGGCCTGCTTCAGATTCTGTGTCTCCCTCTCTCTCTGACCCTCTCCTGCTCACGCTGCCTCTCTCTCTCTCAGAATAAATAAAAATAAAAATAAAAAAAATAAATAAGTAAATAAAATATACATACCTCCAATTTCTTTACCTTATGGCTAAAATGTGTATCTCCTCTTTCACTTCAACCATCATCATCCATCTAAATTTTTACCACAGATAGGTGTTGGCTTTGAAACATCCTTTTTCCTCACACAGAATCTCCAGGTAATTCCTAAATGCAGTATTTTCCACAACAAAAATAATGTCCATACTACCGAATGCAATCTATAGATTCAATGCAATTCCTATCAAAATTCCAATGACATTTCCCACAGAAATAGAAAAAAATCCTGAATTTTGTATAGAGACAGAAAAGACCTCAAATTTTCGATGTAATCTTGAGAATAAAGAACAAAGCTGAGGGCATCATGATTCCTGCTTCAAATTACATTACAAAGCTACACTAATGACAACAGTATGGTACTGACCTCAAAAGTGACATATAGATTCATGCCATTGAATAAAAAGACCAGAAATAAATGCAAGTTCTTTTGACCACCAGAGAGCAAGTGGGATGAAAACAAGGCCTTTGCAAGGTCTCTAGAGGAGCATGGACATGGGTTTTGGAGGGGATTCTGATAGGAATGTGCATGAATTGTATAGCAGATGCCTCAGATGAGATCTTTAGGTTTTCACTAGTGTTTCCTGACACACTTTGGGAGAGAAAACTGGAATTACTGTACATTCTGCAATGGGACCTACTAATATCCATGTCACCTCAGGCAGCATGCATACATATACTCAATCTGGGGTATGAAGCACAACCCAAAGGTGCTCTCACTTGGGTCAGGTCACACCTGCCAAGAGGCTCAGTGGAGTTACTCTCTTCTGCTTCCTAAATTGGTATGGGATCTTGTGCCACATCCAGTTTGTCCATTCCCCTACCCAGCACATGATTACTTCTGAGAATGAAGAAGACATTCTGCAAATGGAGAGTTGTGATACTTATGAAGCATTGTGAATATACTTAATATCTCCTAATTGCACATAAAAGTTATTAAAATAGTAAATATTCTGTTACATTTATTTTCATAAGTTACTAGTCAAAAATCAAAATTATAATTTTTTTTTAAATAGTTTATTGTCAGGGCGCCTGGGTGGCTTCGTTGGTTAAGCGTCCGACTTTCGCTTAGGTCATGGTCTCGAGGTTGGTGAGTTCGAACCCCGCGTCGGGCTCTGTGCTGACTGCCAGCTCAGACCCCCGCGTCGGGCTCTGTGCTGACTGCCAGCTCAGAGCCTGGAGCCTGTTTCAGAGTCTGTGACTCCCTCTCTCTCTGACCCTCCCCTGCCCACGCTGTCTCTCTCTCTCTCTCTCCTAGAAATAAATAAAAAACATTAAAAAAATAGTTTATTGTCAAGTTGGTTTCCATATAACACCCAGTGCTCATCCCCACAAGTGCCCTCCTCCATTCCTATCAAAAGTCAAAATTATAATTAAGAAGCTGTACTCACACATATATACTTCCCATCCTTATATACGTTACCTTATTCTAACTCATCCTCATAGTAAAAATTTATAGTAATTTTTAAATGTTTTATTTATTTCTGAGAGAGAGAGAGGGAGACAACATGAGCAGGGGAGGGGCAGAGAGAGAAGGAAACACAGAATCTGAAGCAGGTTCCAGGCTCTGAGCTAGCTGTGAGCACAGAGCTCGATGCAAGGCTCGAACCCACGAACTGTGAGATCATGATTTGAGCCAAAGTAGTAAGCTTAACCGACTGAGCCACCCAGGTGCTCCATGCAGTAATTTTTTTTACTGTTTATTTTTGAGAGAAAGAGACAGAGTATGAGCAGAAAGGAGCAGAGACAGAGGGAGACACAAAATCAGAAGCAGGCTCTAGGCTCTGAGCTGTCAGCACAGAGTGCGGTGTGGTACTTGAACCCATGAGCCATGAGATCATGACCTTAGCTGAAGCCAGTCGCTTAACTGACTGAGCCACCCAAGTGCCCCTACAATAATTTTTAAATTAATCTTTCCTTCCTCTGACAGCTGAGTGTCCATACTCCTGGTGGAGAGGGCACCTGCTTGCTCTTGTCCTACCCATGACCTTGGTCTGTGGCCTAAGGTGTGTGTGTAATTTCCAGGTCCTGTAAGTAATAAACCTTTATTTTTCAAACTTTTCTTTTAAAAAAAAAAATGTTTTATTTATTTATAGGAGAGAGAGAGAGAGACAGCGTGAGCAGGGGAGAGTCAGAGAGAGGGAGTCACAGACTGAAACAGTCTCCAGGCTCTGAGCAGGCAGTCAGCACAGAGCCCGACGCGGGGCTCAAACCCACGAACCGCGAGATCATGACGTAAGCGAAAGTCAGACGCTTAACCGACTAAGCCACCCAGGCGCCCCTATTTTTCAAACTTTCCTGAGGGTTGCAAATGAAAGGTGACTGGCAGTCATAGTAAGAACCACAAAGGCTTGTATGACCAGGACAATGGTTATGAGCTGAGATGCTCACAAAACAACATCTTCTGTTCCTGAAGGGAGAACTGGCTCCCACCATCAGCGGCCATTGATGTCTTTGTTCTATTCCAGCACACGGCCCAACCCATTACGGACGACTCACCCAATGGAGCACAGCTCTGTCAACTAGAATAAGAACCTCACATGCAGTTTCTTTTTTCTCTGGACATATAGGCTCCTCTCCTTTTCAAAGTCCCTTGGATCAGCACTACTCTAATCTACACCTTCAGTTAGGTGAGTTCATAACCTTGTGCAATAGATGGGCTAATGTCACACCGTGCACTCCACCAGAGACCCCAGACTTTCTAGATGACATTAATGCATGCACTAAGGTGCTCTCACTGTGCTGCAGTTTAGTGAACTGTCACAACAGCAGTGTGGTGCAGCCAACATCATGGTGTCCTGTACATGACTGAGTCCACCATAAACAAAAAACACTGTGCTTCACACAATCACCCTCCTCCTCCTTCTTCCACCTCCTGTCAATCACTGACCGTTT
Source organism: Crocuta crocuta (assembly GCF_008692635.1). Lineage (NCBI taxonomy): Eukaryota > Metazoa > Chordata > Mammalia > Carnivora > Hyaenidae > Crocuta > Crocuta crocuta. Next base: position 467,366 of record NW_027529573.1, read on the forward strand.
TGCAACCACTACATTTGTGCCTCTTATGAAATGTAGTGCAAGAGGAGGAGGCAAGACGGCGGAGAAGTATGGAGCTCTGGGCATTTCGCTTGCACCCATCTCTCAAACAGAGAAGACCTGAAGTCATCAGAACCCTTACAGAATCCAGGAGTTTGGGAGGAAAAGGAGACAGAGTCCATTGAGAAAACCTTATAGCGTGAGTGCGAACTGGGGAATATAAAATCTGGCCGGGATCGGTGACACAAAAGGAGGGGGGGAATTCCCCCATTGCGGGTTGCTACGGTGAGGCTAGGGAAAAAAGAGTGGCCAAAACTGTTCAAGACACTGTCCCTGTTGCTGGAGAAGAGAAAAACCTCCACTTGGGACACAGGGATCCAGTTTCCTGCTGTCCAGTTGACCCTAGGTGGGATGCACTCATCCCAGGTGATGAGAGTGAAACTGCTCCTCGCTCACCAGTTCCATTTGGAGGGAACGCAAGTGGCACCAAAACTGCGCTGCTGTGCTTCTGGCTAGGCTGGACCCCCCAGGGGGGAAGCGAGAGACTTGAAACTGTTCTGAGAGATTTTCCCATGAGTTTATATTTCATATCTTCAATATGATAAATAGAAAAAATATGCAGCCAAGAATCCTCTATCCAGCAAGCCTGTAATTCAGAATAGAAGGAGAGATAAAAGTCTTTCCAAATAAACAAAAATTGAAAGAATTTGTCGCCACTAAACCAGCCATACAAGAAATCCTGATGGGGACTCTCTGAGGGAAAAATGCAAGGAACGCAAGATACCAGAGACACCACCACAAGCATAAATCCCACAAAAGAGACAACGACTCTACACCCATACCTTTCAATAATAACATTGAGTGTAAGATATCTACACATTCAATGCAATTCCAATAAAAATTGCACCAGTATCCTTCTCAAAGTTAGAGCAAACTATCCTAAAATTTGTATGGAACCACAAAANTGAAAGAAAAAAAAATAACATTGAGTGTAAATGGACTAAATGCCCTAGTCAAAAGACATACGATAGCAGAATGGATAAAAAAACAATATCCATCCATTTATTTGCTGTCTACAAGAAACTCATTTAATACTGGAGGACACCTTCAGATTGAAAGTAAGGGGATGCACCCTCCTCATCAAGGAAATATAAATCAAAACCACACTGAGATATCTTCACACCAGTCAGAGTGACTAAAATGAGCAAATCAGAGGACTCTAGATGCTGGCTAGGATGTGGAGAAATGGGCACCCTCCTACACTGTTGGTGGGAGTGTAAACTGTTGCAGCCCCTCTGGAAACAGTGTGGAGGTTCCTCAAAAAATTAACAATACAACTCCTCTATGACCCAGCAATAGCACTGCTAGAATTTTACCCAAGGGATAGAGGAGTGCTGATGCATAGGAGCACATGGACCCCAATGTTCATAGCAGCACTCTCCACAATAGCCAAAACATGGAAAGAGCCTACATGTCCACCAACAGACGAATGGACCAAGAAGATGTGGTTTATCTATACGATGGAATACTACAAGGCAATGAGAAAGAATGAAATCTGGCAATGTGTAGCAACATGGATGGAACATGAGTGTGTTATGCTGAGCGAAATAAGTCAGGCAGAGAAGGACAGATACCATATGTTTGCATGTATAGGAGGATTAGGAGGAACTTAAGGGAGGACCGTGAGGGAGAAGAAGGGGTGAAATAATGGGGAATAGGGAGGGAGGCCAACCATGAGAGACTCTTGAATGTTGAGAACAAACTGAGGACTGATGGGTGTGTGGGGAACGGGGTGATGGGTATGGAGGAGGGCACTTGTGGGGATGAGCACTGGGTGTTGAATGGTAACCAACCTGACAATAAACTATTTTTAAAAAAAGAAAGAAAATAAGGGGATGCAAAAATATCTATCATGCTACTGGAAGTCAAAAGAAAGCTGTAGTAGCTAAACTTATAACAGACAAACTGGACTTTAAAGGAAAGCCAGTATCAAGGGATGAAGAAGGGCATTATATAATAATTACAGGGTCTATCCATCAGGAAGAGCTAACAATTATAAATATCTACGCACCAATTAGGGGAGCACCTAAATATATAAAACAATTAATCACAAACAGAAACAATCTTATGGGTAAGAATGTGCTAATAGCAGGGGACTTTAATACTCCACCTACAGCAATGGATAGAGCAATTAGATGGAAAATCACTAAAGAAACAATGAACTTGAAGGACACATTGGACCAGATGGATCTGACAGATATATTTAGAAGTCTACATCCTGGCTTTGGAATTCACTTTGTTCTCAAGTGCGCATGGCACATTCTCCAAGATAGATCACATACTGGGACATAAAGCAGCCCTCAATAAATATAAAAGAATTGAGATCATACCATGGACACTTTCAGATCACAATGCTATGAAACTCAAAATCAATCACAGGGAGAAGTCTGGAAAACCTCCAAAAACATGGAGNAGCACTGGGTGTTACGTGGAAATTAATTTGACAATAAACTATTTGTATTTAAAAAAATATATGGAAACAAATGAAAATGAAAATACAACAATCCAAATTCTATGGGATGCGGCAAAGGCAGTCCTAAGAGGAAAGTACATTGCATTCCAGGCCTATTTCACGAAACTAGAAAAAGCACAAGTGCAAAATCTGACAGCACACCTACAGGAATTAGAAGGAGAGCAACAAGAGCACCCCAAACCCGGTAGAAGAAGAGAAATAGTAAAAATCAGAGCAGAAATAAACAACATAGAAAAAGAAACAGTTGAAAAGATCAATGAAACCAAGGGTTGGTTTTTTGAAAAATAAACAAAATTGACAAACCTCCAGCCAGGCTTCTCAAAAAGAAAAAGAGAGCACTCAAACAGACAAAATATTGAATGAAAATGGACTTATTACAACCAACCCCTCAGCAATCATCAGGGAATACTATAAAAAATTATATGCCAACAAATTGGACAACTTAGAAGAAATGGGCAAATTCCTAAACACACACACACACTACCAAAATTTCCATGGGAAGGGATAGAAAATCTAAACAGACCCATTACTAGTGAAGAAATCAAATCAGTTATTCAAAATCTCCGAACAAAGAAGAGGCCTGGCCCAGATGGCTTCCCTGGGGAATTCTACTGCACATTTAAAACAAAATTAATACCCATTCTTCTCAAGCTATTCCAAAAAATAGAAATCGAAGGGAAACTTCCAGATTCTTTTTATGAAGCCAGCATCACTCTGATTCCCAAGCCAGACAGAGACCCAGCAAAAAAAGGGAATATAGGCCAATATCCTTGATGAATACATATGCAAAAATCCTCAACAAGATACTTTCAAATTGAATCCAACAGCACATAAAAAGAATTATCCACCAAGATCAAGTGGGATTCATTCCTGGGTTACAGGCCTGGCTCAATATTCACAAATCAATCAATGTGATACATCACATCAACAAAATAAAAGATAAAAACCATAATTTCCTGTCGATAGATGCAGAAAAAGCATTCGACAAGATACAGCATTCTTTCTTAATAAAGTCCCTTGAGAAAGTCGGGATAGAAGGAACTTACTTAAACATCATAAAAGCCATCTATGAGAAGTTCTCAGTTAACATCATCCTCAACGGGGAAAAACTGAGAGCTTTCCCCGTGAGATCAGGAACACGACAGGGATGTCCACTCTCACCGCTCTTGTTTAACATAGTGCTTGAAGTCCTAGCATTGGCCATCAGACAACAAAAGGAAATAAAAGGCATCAGAATCAGCAAAGAAAAAGTAAAACTTTCACTTTTTGCAGACAACATGATACTCTACATAGAAAACCCAACAGACTCCGCCAGAAACCTCCTAGAACTGATCCATGAATTCAGCTAAGTTGCAGGGTACAAAATCAACGTACAGAAATCAGTTGCATTTTTATACACCAACAATGAAGCAACAGAAAGAGAAATTAAGAAACTGATCCCATTCACAATTGCACAAAAAACCATAAAATACCTAGGAATAAACCTAACCAAGGATACAAGAGATCTGTATGATGAAAACTTATGAAGGAAATTGAAGAAGAAACAAAGAAATGGAAAAACATTCCATGCTCATGGATAGGAAGAATAAATATAGTTAAGATGTTATTACTACCGAAAGCAATCTACACATTCAATGCAATCCCAATCAAAATTGCACCAGCATACTTCTCAAAACTAGAACAAACTATCCGAAAATTTTGTATGGAACCACAAAAGACCAAGAATAGCCAAAGTCATATTGAAGAACAAAACCCAAACGGGAGGCATCACCATCCCAGGCTACAGCCTCTACTACAAAGCTGTCATCATCAAGACGGTATGGTATTGGCACAAAAACAAACACATAGACCAATGGAATAGAACAGGGAACTCAGAATTGGACCCATAAATGTACAGCCAGCTAATCCTTGACAAAGCAGGAAAGAGTATCCAATGGAAAAAAGACAGCCTCTTTAACAGATGGTGTTGGGAGAATTGGACAGCAACATGCAGAAGAACGAAAGTAGAGAATTTTCTCACACTATACACAAAAATAAACTCACAATGGACAAAGGACCTGAATGTGAGACAGGACAATCGAAACCCTGGAGGAGAAAGCAGGAAAAGACATCCTTGACCTCCACCGCAGCAATTTCTTACTTCACACATTCCCAAAGGCAAGGGACTCAAGAGCAAAAATGAACTATTGGGACCCCATCAAGATTAAAAGGTTCTGCACGGGAAAGGAAACAACCTACAAAACTAATAGGCAACCAACGGAATGAGAAAAGATAGTTGCAAATGACATATCAGATAAAGGGCTAGTATCCAAAATCTATAAGAAACTCACCAAACTCCACATCCAAAAAACAAGCAATCCAGTGAAGAAATGGGCAGAAGATATGAACACACACTTTTCCAAAGAGGATATCCAGATGGCCAACAGACACATGAAACGATGCTCAGCATCCCTCCTCATCAGGGAAATACAAATCAAAACCACACTGAGATACCACCTACGAGGATTAGGAGGAACTTAACAGAGGATCGTGGGGGAGAAGGGGAAAAATAGTGGGGAAGAGAGAGGGAGGCAAACATTGAGAGACTCATGAATGCCAAGAACAAACTGAGGGCTGATGGGGGTGGGAGAAAGGGGAAGAGTGGTGATGGGCATGGAGGAGGGCACTTGTGGGCATGAGCACTGAATGTTATATGGAAACCAAGTTGACAATAAACTACTTAAAAAATTAAAAACAATCATGATTATAAAAAAAGAAAAAGAAATGTAGTGCAAATACAATTCTATGGAATGCTGCACTTTACATGTTCTACTTTTGGAGAAATATGAATTTAAAATTCATGTATGCTGCTGTGATTTCAGAGGTGATTTGTTTCAAAACTGGCCAAATCCCCAGTGTCCAAATATACAGCTAATCAGAGGGCATCTATGTCACAAGTCTTGGAGATTATGTAAAAGCTGATATAAACATCCATGTGCAGAGTTTGGAATACTTTCATATGTGGTGATTAAAAACAAAGCTTCTATGGAAAGTCACATGCAGGATTTTCTCTTGACAGAATTTTTGTTTGTCTCTCATTTTCTAATCTGAAGCTTGATTGAGAGGCTCAAAACCCAATAAGATGTTTTGTTTATTGAAAGATCAAAAGACTGTAAATGAATATAACCAGAATGAAAGGAAACTGTCCCAGTTTAAAAGAAAAAGGACTTTCTGGTTACTGAAAGATCATTTGTCTATGAATAGGCTACTCTGTGTGACTTTGAGGACAGAAGGGAAAGGAGAAGCCTCAGCTGCAGGCTGTGCCCTTGGCTGGAACTGGGCCTAGGCATCATCAGAGGAATAAGTGGAATCACAGTCTAAGCTGAGCAGGCAGTCCCAGGGCTGTTCATGCTCTTGGCAAATGAGAAAGAATGTTTTTATCTCACTTCCTCACAGCTCTGGAGCACTGTGTGAGCTCTGGGATTTCTGTCCCGGGATGACCAGTAGTAATCAGCCTCATCCTTAACTTGGAGCCCAGTGATTGTCAGAGAACCAGAGCTGCCAGATTTGGAGCCAGAGAATCGATCAGAGACCCCTGAAGGTCTATTGCTATTAGCATAGACGAGAAGTTTCAGGGCTGTTCCTGAGAGCTGTTGGTACCAGCTCACATATTCAACATTCATTAATGTTGGAGATGCTTCCAGTGCAGGAGATGGTGATCCTCTGGCCCTGTGCCCCAGACAATGAGGACAGCTGAGTCAGCACAGACTGAGCCCAGGATCCTGGAAAGGGGAGAAACACACACAAGGTGATGCTGGAGTCTAGACACAAGAGGAAGAAGCAGGGCCCAAGTGTCCTCCCAGGACCACTTCCCCTGTCCCCATGTCTAGTCACCTATGCACTGAGCAAGGAGGGTGAGGAGAAGAGGAGACCAGGCCATGGTGGAGGTCATCACTGATCCTGCCTTCTGTGGCCCCACAGCTGAACAGACCTCTCCTGATCTCTGCCTTCCCCTCTTCATCCTCTGAGAGAGGGAGGGCTCGTCCGTGCAAATGAGATCCCCAGCTCTTTGACCTATCACTGGGCCTGGACCAGGTCCCTCTTCCCGAGGATGTCAGGGAGGTAGCTAGGGGAGAGGGTCCAGCAAAGACAGAGGTCACAGACATGCACCCTGAACCTGGGGCAATAACAGTGCCAGGTGGCACGTCTCAGCTATGATCACCCATGACCCTTCAGAAACAGGAATCAAGTGCCCCTAGTGTGCAAACACACACTGTTGTGGAACATGGTGACCAGAGCCCACTAGACACAGCTCCATCCTCTGCCCTGCTCTGACCACATTAGGTGACATAAGGTTACATAAGGGCTAGGCCAGATGCCCCCTTAGGTGGCCTCTGATCACTTCAGGAAAGACTTTATGCCCTACTCAGACTCCTCAGGGTGAGACTGTTCATGGCTCGCTGGGCCAGTCATGTGTCAGGCTTGAGCTGGTGTCTTTATATAATCTCCTCTTACATCAGGATCAAATCCAGAGCAGTGACAGACCCCCCAAGTGATTCCTTCTGTGCAGGACACTGGATCTTACCTCCTATGTGATTCTCCCTGGTTTCCACAGCACTGAGGATATGGGGAGCGCTCCTCTCCAGGTTGTGGGGAGAAGCCCTTATGTGTATTCCCAGAGGAGTTACTCACTGAACATCTTTATCATCTGTCACTATTTCCACCTACTTGAAACAACAGTTCTCCACACACAGAGGACAGTGGTTCCCTCATAGCCTCTGTTCTCTCAGTCCCAGACACAGTCTATAGGAGATGTGCCAAGTGAGGCAGTGAGCAGTGTGTGTGGCACTGGCCTCAGAACACAAAGGGGAAACCTTCCAGATATTCCAAGAGAGAAGGAATGGCAGCTGTAGATGTTCTTAAGGGGATCCTGTGACAGAGATTAAGTATTAGTTATCATTAACCAGCCATGCACATAAAATGGTTGCATGCTATTTTATACAAAATTCACCTCATTAAAACGGATTAAATCTCAATGCTAACATCATTGTGAAAATGCAAGTAAAATGCTAGTATACTTTTCACAGACCTGTGCTTATTTCAGGGAGAATATGGGTAGAAATTGTGATTAAAATCATCAGTGGAACAACAATGGAAAGGAGATGACTTCCATTCTCAGTTCTGTAACAGTTTAGAAACTTTCAATAAAATATGTTGATCTTTCAATCTAGCTCCTAATATATTTTTCTAGTCATAAGTTTTGTATCCTGGGTCTCAGCCTGGAAGGAGAAGGGCCCAACATTGTTCCCAGTGATAATCCCTGAAGGACCTGTTCCTGTGAACCTCAGAGCCATCCCAGTGATGGAATTTCCCAAGCAGACAGAGCTTCCAGGTCGGAGGGATTTGGGGTCAGACTCATCTCTGGAATGACACAGCTGTAGTTCCTGTGCCTTGTGTTCAGCATGTTCAGGAGAGAGCAATTGTCCATTCAGCCACGTGTGACTAATGAATGGATTAGTGTTCCACAAAGCTAATAGGCTAAGAAGTTTTGGTTAAATGCCATATATCTGAGTGGTGGAGAGTGGGAGATAATGGGAGTGTATCCCTGAGGTGGGCATCCCTGTTGTCTAGTTGGGGACAGAGGAATTTTCAGCAGAGGTCCAGCCTGGCCAGAGGTGTCACTGAGGTGACTGAGGGAGTGACAGTCAAGCCGTGGGAGCACAGCAAGCAGAAAGGGTGTGTCACAGGTCATCACTGGCCTTGAGCACCTTGGGAGCAGCAGACTATGGCTGCTGTGCCAAAATTGATAAACTGATCAGCTTGAGGCACTAACTGGAGCCCAGAGGTGCTCAGACCCTGAACTGCCTACAGGGAGAGAGACTTGCCCTGGGGTTCCTGAGCATCACCCTTGTCCCAAGAGAACATGTGCTCAGGGCCTATCACAGCTGCCCTGGTGACAGGGCTCAGTCATACTCGATGTCTCTGGTGATGCCTGCTGAAAGGGATTGCTTTCTGAAGATGATGACACTGAGGACAGCTAGGGGAACACAGGCTGACCCTGACTTCTGGAGGGACAGAGAAGCCTGAAAACGAAACAGTCCATGAGTCAACACTCAGAGAGAGGAGAAAGCTATGTGTATATGTTTGTGACCAAAATGAGGCCAAGTTGCCCCTTGTCTTGCTTGTAGCTTGTCCACACTCTCAGGTCAGGTTGTCCAATAAAATCTACCCATGTAGCTGATTCTCTGTTAAAATGGCCAAAATCCTGGATTCTGTATTAAAAGAGTAAGTGTCTGTAAGATCTTTCCCCTGGAGGAAGCTTTATTTAGGCAGTAAGGATTTCCTTGGGAGCAGACCTGATAACAATTGACTGGACAGAAGTCCAGGTCATCTTGAGTGATAGGAAACCTGGCAGTGTTTATCTCTGCAGATACATGCCTGACAGCTGTGGAAACTTCAGGTGTCAGAGAGAATAGGACAGGGGATGAGCACATAGTCCCCTCCTTCCTGCCCCACACCACAGCCATGCCACACAGCCCATTGGGTCTCCAGTTGTCTATGGGGAGTGACCAGAAGATAGTGCTGCCATTTCTGGGAAAAGGCCTAAGGCTTATTAAGGTTTAAGCTTAGCCTATTAAGCTAAGACACCAGAGGAAAAGGTTTCTTTGGTGGATCTACTTTCTAGAGAGTTCTTAGCAAACAGAATCTGGGACATAAGAAAAATGATCATATTTCTTGAAATGTGCAGGTGACCCTTCTTCCATAAATTCCTCCCAGACCTGTCATGCATAGCACATCAGCCAATTATGAATGAGGAGCAAAAATCAATGGAATGTATGTGCAAGTACTAAAAGGCTGGATGAACACATTACTTTTAGAAATAAATGCAATAATTTCATTATCATATTAAAGAGATTGAGTGGGAGTGTGGGCCACGGAAAACCAGAGCATGGGAGTGAGAACAGGAAGGGAATATGAGGGGATTTCATGCAGCTCTATTTTCTGCCCATTTTCCTCCATAAGGATGGGCCCTGGAGATAGGAAACTACAGCAAGATCGCTTCTAGTTTCCTCTGAAATCCTAAGGTGGAGATGGAGGTCAAACCTGAACAGCCAGAGGGAGAGACTGAAGGTGTGAGGGACACGGGAAGAGAGGGGAAAAGAGGAGGGAAGGTGTGGGGGGTGTTGTCATGGAGTCTGTAGGATCTGGTGCAGGCTCACATGTAGCTGGTTCAGAGAGAGGGGAGGCTGTGTCTATGACCAGGGTTATTGTCAATATATCAGCTGTGGGTACGTCAGTAGTGATACAAGGTCACATTTTATGAGAGCAGATGGTGACACTGATGTGTGCAGGAATGTTCACCTGGCACCATGTTCAGGTGCAGACACAGTATTTATTCCTGGGCATCTTATCCAGACCCCATGGGGATGTGCAGCTGGACTTTGATGCCCCACCTGTCAGTGTATTCCCAGGATGCTCAATTTTCTCTCACATTATATTCACACACGAGCGTTTCTATTCTCCCTGTTTTAGGAAAGATCCTTCTGCAGATGACTCCATCTGCATGTGTCTCCAGGTAAGTTTCCTACTGAGAAGGTGCTTAGAATCATGATCTTTGTGCCCAGGTGTTTTCTCTCACTTCCTCCTTATCTGAGTCACTGTGAGTAATGATAACTGCTCCTACTGCCATGAGCTATAGCACAGTAGTTAACCCTGTCCTCAGGCCGCAGCCCAGAGATGAGCAGAAGCCCTGCATTGACCCAGGCATCTTTGGACCCAGAGAAGTGGCTGGGGACCCCGGAATCCTGGTGCTTGTTGAGGTCTGTGTGGTAGTTCAGGAGCTGCCACACTGGAGGGGGATCCCTGACTTTCTGTGGAACCAGCCTACAACATAGCTGCCAAAACTGAAGCCACCGCTCAGGGTGCAGGGGAGTCTGGCTGATGATCCTGGAGACCCGGAGAGGGAGGGCAGCTGGGTCAGCACAGGCTGGGACAGGGAACCTGCAAACACAGGCGCTCATGGGTGATTGGGCAAGGGCCTGGGCAGATGTCCACATGCTTCTAACAGAGTGTCTGACAGAAGCTGGAGGGCTGTCCTGTGGCCCTAAGGCCTATACCTACCTATGAAGTGAGACAGGAGCATGAGAAGGACAGGAGTCCAGGCCATGGCAGCCACAGTCTCTGGTTGCCATTTGTGGATGAGCCATCCCAGGCTTCATTTTCTCCTCCACCCCCAGCCACAGAAGGGGCTGTTGATACAAACTATGTCCATCCAGTGACAGCTCAGCCCTTTCCTCAGACCTGGTGCTGCCGAGCAGCTCTCTCTCTCTCTCTCTCTCTCTCTCTCTCTCTCTCTCTCAAACACACACACACACACACACACACACTGAGGAAGATCAGGTTGGTGTCTCCCCTGAGGAGAATCTTTCAAAGAACCTGCTGAAACAACACACAGGACCCCCTCAGGACACTCTGCCAGGCCAAATGGGATAATTGCTGAGTCCCCATCAGGGCGCATCTTACCTAGCTCTCAGGTCCAGACTCCTTTGAATGCTTCTCATCTTTCAGCACTTAGGTGGGGGTGGGGGGCATCTCACAGTGCCACTGGCTGGTCACAGAGTACAACCTCATCATGACACAAAGCCCTGAGAGCCCATTGGATGCTGTGCCTGACTATGTCTGATTTCTAGATAATATGATCCTTTACGTTTGCCAATTACACTGTAGTGTTTCATTCTCAGAAGGAGCCCTGGTCTATGGGAATGTAAAGACAAGGTAAAGATGTACATACAGAATGTGAAATTAATAAAAGGAAAAACTCCTTTGAAAGGACCCATATGTACCACGTCAGATACCACATACTAGGAGATAGTAGATGTTTATTGTTTGTTTTTGTTTGACAGCCCTTTAAGAGTTCTTCAGAGTCAGTATAGAATAGATTATATCCAGGGAATAAAAATGCTCAGTGACATTTCAAAAGATGGCAATTTAAGATAAATTCCACCAGGTACATAATGGTTTTATAACATTTGTAGATTCAATTAGAGATGGTGACGTTAGTAAATTAATAAATTCACTATACTTAAAATTTACCAGTGAATTATGTACTATTTTTCTCTATTTTAGGAATTTAAGTTTATCTACATAAAGTGTATGTTTTTATTCATAATTATGTCATATATTATTTGTTGGGATTTTGTCCAAAGTTTAGAATTTACTCCTATTGTCATGTTCTCAACTTAATTTTTTATTGGTTATTTTCAGTTTCCTAGAGTGATCAATATATATTTATGATCCTACTGCATATATTTTGAATTCCTGGGTGGCCTAGGGCAGAAACCCACATTTCTGCTCAGTGTACTCTAGATAAATGTCCTCAGATTTGCAGGATCTTTGGTAAATAATCCAAGATCTTAAGAAAATAATCAAGAACCAAATCACTAGCTTCGTTTAGGCACTCTCTCCTCCCAACATCCAGAGAGAACGTTCACAAAGTCAATCAATGGCTTAAAATCCTTCAAGCCTTCCTAGTTTCTTAGGCATAAGGCATAACACAGTAGCCCCCCTGAGATGCCCTTTCATGTTGTGGCCACACCAACCAGCACACCCACTTGCAGCTCCTGCCCTAGACCTCAGTTCTCTGCCCTCACCACCCCTGTGTCTTTGGATCCCCTGAGCTCCTGCATCTTCCATATCCTCCACACCAGCCACTTTGTCTGTTGGGAGCAGGTGGGCTCCCTCCTGAGATCAGGGTGCAAACACACATGCTAGAACATTTGACTGTCTCTTACTAGCAGGGCTCACACATCATGACTGGTAGGGAGAGACAATTACAATAAATATGTATTGTAGACATACATATGGTGCAGTGCAATACATATGGCTGCCATCATGGTCCCATGTACAAGAGTGACCCTACCATAAGTACAATCATTGCACATCACACATACACCCCCCCTTCCTCTACCTCCTGTCCCTCACCGACCTTTTTACCACCTCTAGATTCTAGCCCCTTCTAAAATGTAATACAATTACAATTTGCTACTATATTGAATGTAGTCTTTTCTATCTTCTTGTTTTGGGAGAAATATGTATTCAAAATTCATGTATGTTACTGTGACTTCACAGGTCATTTGTTTTAAAACTGACTAATATCCCAGTATACAAACATACAAACTGTTGGATGACATCTGTGTCACATCAAGTCTTGAGGGTTATATAAATAGCTGTATAAACATCCACATGCAGAGTTCTCAGTGCTGTCACAGTGATGATAAAAGCTTCTATAGACATTCACGTGCAGGATGTTGTTTGGACAGAAATTTGGTTTTAGTTGCACCTTTTCTCATTTGTAGTTTGGCACTTTTTATGTATTCCCCACAAATATCAGAATATAATCAAAATATTCTTGTTAAAAGTTACCTTGTTAAAGTTAAACAGATAATCATCCCAAATGCAAGGAGAGCTGACATGTCCATCAAACAGCAGGGACAGTGCTGAGGCCCCATGAGAGTTTAGAGCCTGAGAAAATGTTTCATTTATTGAAAGATCAGAAAACAATAAATGAATATTAACCAGAATAGAAGAAAACTGTCCCAGCTCATGAGGACAAAGGCTTTCTGGCTCCATAAAAACAATTTGTCTATGAATGGGATGCTCTGAGTGACTCTGAGGGCAAAAGAAAGAGGAGAAGCCTCACTTCTGGGTGATGCCCCTGGATGGAGGTGAGCCCAGGGCATCAGCAACTGAATGGGCAGAATCACAGGCTAAGCTGAGTAGGCAGCTACTGGTCTGTTTCCCCCTTTGCAAATGAGAAAGATGGTTTTTGTCTCACTTTCCCACAGCCTTGGAGCACTGTGGTACCCTTGAGAGTGCTGTCCCATGCTGAGCAGTAATAATCAACCTCATCCTCAGCCTGGAGCCCTCTTATGGACAAGGAGGCTGAGTTACCAGACTGGAGCCAGAGAATCAATCTGGGAACCCAGAGGGTCGATTGTTATTTCCATAGATTATGTTTTGGGTCCTGTTTCTGAGGTCTGTTGGTACCAGTCAGCATGATCACCACAACTGATGTCAGAAATGCTTCCGGTGCAGGAGATGGTGACCATCTGGCCCAGGGCCCCGGACACTGATGGTGGCTGAGTCAGCACATACTAGGCCAAGGATCCTGGAAAGGGGAGAGACATAGAGAGGGTGATGCTAGGGTCTGGACACAAGAGGAGGAAGTGTGGCCCAAGTGTCCCACCAGGATCTGTTTCCCTGTCCCCACATCCAGTCACCTGTGCAGTGAACAAGGAGAATGAGGAGAGGGGACCAGGTCATGGTGCAGACCATCACTGGTCCTTCCTTCTGCCACCCCACAACTGAGCAGATCTCTCCTAATCTCCCTTCTCATCTTTATCCTTTGAGAGAGGGTGGGTCCATCCATGCAAACGAGACCCCCAGTGCTCAGACCTGTCATTGACCCTGGGTAAGGTCTCTCTTCTTGAGGATGTCAGGGTTTCAGCAGGGGAGTGGCTGTGCTGGGTCAGGAGGTGGAGAGGTCACAGCTATGAGACCTGAGCCTAGGGCCCAAGCAGGGCCAGGTGCCAGGCCCCAGGTCTAATCTCCCCTGAGCCTCATTGAGGGGCCCTGTGTGCCCCCTAGTGTCCAGAGGGAAAGATCATCCTGTGACAGGGTGATCACAACCCATGAGATACAGCTCCTGCCTCCGTGTTGCTCTATCCACTAACCCTGCATTAGGACCAGAATAAGTGTCCCTTTATGTGGCCTCCCATTACCTCAGGGCAGAGTTTTGCTTTACTCAGATTCCTCAGGGTGAGACTGGTCACAGTTTCCTCTCTGATCATAGGTCAGGACTGAGATGATATCTCTAAACAAACACCTCTTATTTCAGGATCAAATCCAGAGCAGTGACAGGTTTCCACGGACCTATGGTCCCTTATGTACAGGACACTGGGTCTTTCCTCCTATATTATCCTACCCAGTTTCCAAAGCTCTTGTACCTCAGGGGTTCCCACAGCACTGAGGAAATGGGGAGTGCTTCTCTCCAGGTTGTAGGGAGAAGCCCTCATGTGCATTCCCAGAGAGGTTACTCACTGAACTCTTTGTCATCTGTCACTACTTCCATCTCATGAAACAACAGTTCTCCACACACTGTGTTTCATGATTCCCTCCATGATCTGTCCTCCCAGCACACAGACACAGTCTGCAGGAGCCATGCCACATGAGCGGGTGTGTTTTTGGCATTGACCTCAGAGCACAAAGAGAAAACCTTTGAGACATTGTAGGAGAGGGAGTGACAGCTGCAGATGCTATGACAAAGACCCAGTGACAGGGATTATTTATTAGTCACTATTTAGCCAACCATGCACATAAAATGGGTGCATGTTATTTTATACAAAATTCACTTCATTAAAACTGTTTAAATCTCAAAAAAAAACAAAACCCTGTTTAAATCTCAGTGCTAATGTCATTGTAAAGATGCAGGTAAAATAGGAGTATATTTCCCAGGTCTGTGCTTATTAGAGGGAGAATACAGAGACAAATTGTGGTTAAAAACATCAATGGAGGGGCACCTGGGTGGCTCACTCGGTTAAGCATCCGATTTTGGTTCAGGTCATTATCTCATGGTCTGTGAATACAACCCCACGTCGGGCTCTGTCCTGACAGTTCAGAGTCTGGAGCCTGCTTCATTTCTGTGTCCTCCTCTCTCTGCTCCTCCCCCACTTGCACTCTGTCTCTCTCTCTCCCTCAAAAATAAACAAACATTAAAAAAATAAAAACATCTGATATTTGTCCTTCTCTGCCTGACTTATATCATATGTTTGCACGTATAGGAGGATTAGGAGGAACTTGATGGAGGAACAAGGGGGAGAAGAAGGGCAGAAATGGTGGGGGAAAGGGAGAGAAGCAAACCATGAGAGACTCTTGAATGCTGACAAAAACTGAGGACTGATGGATGTGGGGGGAGGGGGGGATGGGCATGGAGGAGGACACTTGTGGGGATGAGCACTGAGTGTTATGTGGAAACTAATTTGACAATAAACTATTAAAAAATAAATAAATAAATAAATAAAAAATAAAAACATCAATGGAATGGAGTAACTGCATACCTCAACTGGTTAAGAGCCTGACTCTTGGTTTCGGCTCAGATCATGATCCCAAGTCTTGTGATTGAGCCTTGTACAAAGTTCCATGTTGAGTGTGGAGCTTGCTTAAGATTCTCTCTGCCTCTCTCCTCCTCCCTCTCTCCCTCCCTCCCTCCCCCTCTGATTCCACTGCTCACTCT
>NW_027529573.1:483469-535536 GCF_008692635.1 Crocuta crocuta
GAAATGGTGGGGGAAAGGGAGAGAAGCAAACCATGAGAGACTCTTGAATGCTGACAAAAACTGAGGACTGATGGATGTGGGGGGAGGGGGGGATGGGCATGGAGGAGGACACTTGTGGGGATGAGCACTGAGTGTTATGTGGAAACTAATTTGACAATAAACTATTAAAAAATAAATAAATAAATAAATAAAAAATAAAAACATCAATGGAATGGAGTAACTGCATACCTCAACTGGTTAAGAGCCTGACTCTTGGTTTCGGCTCAGATCATGATCCCAAGTCTTGTGATTGAGCCTTGTACAAAGTTCCATGTTGAGTGTGGAGCTTGCTTAAGATTCTCTCTGCCTCTCTCCTCCTCCCTCTCTCCCTCCCTCCCTCCCCCTCTGCTTCCACTGCTCATGCTCACACTCTAATAAAAAAAATAAATGAAAATTAAAGAACATTGATGGAACCACATTACAAAGGGAATGCCTGCTATCTTTGGTTCAGTAGCAGTCAGTGAATTTTTATGAAAAGGGCTTGATATTTTATTCTAATTCTTCTTTAAATGTGTGTGTGTGTGTGTGTGTGAATTTTTAAAATATTTGTTTATGTGTGTGTGTGTGAGAGAGAGAGAGAGACAGAGAGAGAATATTAAGCAACACCTAGTATGTAGCCTGATGCAGGGCTTGATCCCCTGACTCGACTGTCAGATCTTGACCTGCCAAAATCAAGAGCCAGATGCTTACCCGACTGAGTCACTCTGGCACCCCTAATCTAATTCTTAATATATATTTTTCAATCATAACTTTGGATCCTGGATCTCATCCTGCAGGCAGGAAATTCCAACATGGTGCCCAGTGAAACCCTCTGGGGGCCTGTCCCTATGAGCTTCAGGGCCATCTCAGTAATGAAATTACCAAACCTAGACAGAGATTCCAGGATCGAGAGATTGGGGGCCAGTCTCATCTTTGGGGTGGGCATAGCTACAGTCCCTGTGCCTTGTGTCCATCATGTTCAGGATAGAGCAATTGTCCATTGAGCCACCCATGACCAGATGAATGAATTTCTGTTACCCAAGCCATCCTGACTCAGAAATTTCCTTCCAAATCTCACAACTGAGTTATGGAGAGGTGGAGATAAAAAGGACTATGTCCTTGAACTCACAGGCCCTGTGGCCCCAGGATAGGAGAGAAGACCTTCCAGCAGAGGTCCAGCATCACTGGAGATGACACTGGGTGACTGAGGGAGTGACAGTCCAGCCCTGAGAGCACAGGAAGGGTGTGTCTCTCATCCCCACTGGTCTTGAGCTCCATGAGAACAACACTGGCTGCTGTCCCAGAATGAATGCACTGATCAGCCTCAGGCACTGACTGGATCCCAGAGATGGTCAGGGGTGAGTTGCCCACAGGGACAGAAAGTCACCCTGGGATCTCTGAGCATCAGCCTCATCCCAGGAGAGAGGTGTTCAGGGCACATCCTGGCTGCCCTAATGACAGGACCCCAGTTACACTGGATGTCACTGATATTTGGTGCTGATGGGGATTCTGCCTCTGAGAGATCGTGACACTGAGGACAGGTGGGAGAACATAGGTTGACCCTGACTTCTGGGGGTATAGAGAATCCTGAAAGCTGCAGAGTACATGACAGTTGACACTCAGGAGAAGTGTCAGGAGAAGGCTGTTTTGTGTATGTGTATGTGTGTATGGGTGCATGTGACCAAAAATGAGGCCAACGGGCCCCCTGTCCATCTTGTAACTTCATACCTGAAGTATGTTCTCCATGAGAATCTACCCATGAAACTGATTCTGTTCAAAAGTCCAAAACCCTGGACCTTGGATTAAAACAGCAAGTGTCTGAAAGACTGTCCCCCTGGAGAAGGATTTATTTAGGCAGTGAGAACCCCTTTGAAAGCAGACCTATGAACAATTCACTGAACCTGAAGTCCAGTCCTGTTGAGCGACAGGAAAGCTATGAATGTTTATCTCCGCAGATAGAAGACCTACAACTCTTGGTCTTCTGGTATCAGAAGCACAGGGCAGGGGGTGAGCTCACAACCCCCTCCTTCCTGCCCCCACCCCACATTCCCCTGTGTCCCCAAATGTCTACATAGTGTGAACAGTGCTAACACTTTCTTTGTGGAAAAGGATGAAAGTGTGACATCAAAGACCAGATGTTTCTGTGAAGGAACTACTATCCAGATAGTTCTTAAGAAACGGATTCTGAGGAATTAGGAAAAATGATTATATACGTGGGCAATTTTTCCATCCTTTTCCATTCCTTTATGAGTCTCCAAGAGTGGGGCATCGGTTAATTCTAAGAGAGGAAAAACAATCCATAGATTGTAAGTGTAAATACAATCTCACTAATACACAATATTATTGTTCAGAAACGAATTTAAAAAATAGCCTAAATTATTTATTTTGATCAAATGTACAAAAGAAAACTTAACAAAGAGAAAATTGACATTGGAAAATAAAAATGAAAAATATTTCAATCATTATGTTATAGACCATTTTGGAAAATAAATTATGAACATTTTGACAGCCTTTGCATTAAAATTGGAACTGTACACATAGGCATGACCTCCGCACGAGTGTGACAAGCAAACAAATGAAGCGTTCCAGATGCTTTGAAATGGCAGTGGAGATGTTCCCACAACAGTGAGCATGTTCCTGATGCCAGTGATCGAGCACTTACAATGGCACCTGTTCTGTGATTCAGCACCTGTGAAATGTGCACAAGAGGGACATCACTGCAGACAGGAAGGAACTAGTGGCTACAAAGGGCTGAGTGTTGGGGGACAATAGCCTGACTGCTGATGGGAGGAGGGTTTCACTGCAGGTGATGGAAACGTTGTAATTCAGTCATCATGGTGTTTACCCAACTCACTAAATATGTTACAGACTTCTGAACGGTACAATTTAAATGAATGAACTTTATGATATGTAAATGATACCGATAGTGTTGCTTTATCTTTAGAAAAAACAGCATGAGAGGAAGCTACTGTCACTGACCAGTTAAAATTGTTCCGTGCCCAGAGAGTCAGACCCCCAAGGGTATTCACGATCTCCCTGTTTCTTTGTCACAGGCAGTCATGTGAGGCTTCTTGTGTCAGCGCAGACTGTGCCCAAGCCCCTGCAACAGAGTAGTGGAGAGACACAGGTGGGTCTCAGGTTATTGCCAAGTGTGATCTCAAAACGAGGAGAAGTAACCAAGCCCCCTCCTCCCATAATCAGTCCCCTGGTTTCCACAGCCAGTCACCAGAGCAGAGAGCAAGGAGGGTGAGGAGGAAAAAGGTCCAGGCCATGGTGGAGACACCCCGGGCTCTGCTTCTCAGCCCAAACGTGAGAGACTTGCACAAAGCTTCTCTTATCCCCTCCACTTTTCCACAGAAGCTGAGGGATAAACCCACAGCGGCCCCTGCTGTCTCAGAGTCCAGACTCACCTATGACTGGGAGGAACATCCTGGAGCTGAGAGAGAGAGACTTCAGCCTTCCTGACACACCACCCACACACACACAGGGGCAGGTCTTCTCATCCACAAGGGATCCTTCTGTCCTGCAGGTGTAGTGACACTTCAGTCCTTACTTCAGAGACATGGCATCCTCAGCCTGAATCACCCTGGGCTCCTCTCACCACTTAGATAGTTGTGTTTTGGGGCCAAGAGTGATTGACCCTTGGGGGAGGGTGTGGCCTGCACTCAGTGAGCAGAGGAGCAGAGGGCATTCATGCCCTCCACAGGCTCTACGGGGGAGGAATGAAGGGACAGCCAGTCTGTCTCCAACCACACCCAATTCCTTGCAGACTCTAGACTCCATAAGCCTCCATATATGCCCCTATCATTTCCCTAGATAGGGGAAGGTCCATTAATAACAATACATGAGGGAATTTTTGGAAATAAAATTGTATTAACTAGAAGACAGACCTGTTTTCTCATTGCTCTCTACCTTGAGGAAGATGATGAAGGTTGCCAGACCTCCAAGGATGCAGCCAGGAGCCCACAGTCCTCAGAGTGGACACAGAGGAGAGTGGGTCTCCTGCACTAGATGTGGGGTGTGCATCAGGATCGGACTGGACCTCTGGGGTTACAGGAGGGTTGAAATTTCAAGGGAAGACTAAGAAATATGACACAGAAGTTCCCAATATCTTTCCTAAGCTTTTTCCTCACAGTCCACAAGTTATTTTTCACGAATTTACAGACCCATCTGGGTACAGCATGTGTTACATATTATTCTACTTGCTTTATGAATGCTAACATAATTATTTATCCCAGTGACCTAATTCACATGTATGATATGGTCACAGTAAACTTCAATAGATAAAAATATACATGATACACACATTTTCAGTCAAGCACTTTTTACTTCAGACTTCTGTGCTGTATTCCTGATGGTACTAAATGTGTCTACCTGAAAGATTCACAAAAAGCATTTCTACTTCTCTAACAGTGAATCAGACTAAAATCCACTGGGGTGGCACTCAGCCCCTCAAGATTTTTGTCACTTAAGAGTTAGCAAAAGGATTTTTGAATGAAAACAGGAGTTAATTTTAAAAAAAATACATAGTCATATTCAGCAGCACATGGTCAAAGCACAGATTCAAGCACTATGACTGATTTGCTCCTTTATTTTTGCTGTCATCACATATTCAAATTCCCAGTCACATACATGGAGTCATCCTGGGACATTTGGGGATGTCCCCAAGGCCCTCCAGTAACCCCAGTCCCCGTTTTCCACAACAAAAGGGGACCTAGGTCCTTCTCTCCTGCCCTCATCTCCAGGCTGACTGACAGGAACTACACTGTAATGTTTGCCCTAATTTTCCAAACAGTCCTGTCAACTCTGTCCATTTCCACATTCTGGGTTCTATTTCACCTGCAGTGAACCTCCAAGCATCAGCTGCAGAGTCACTGACCAGACACTACTGTGAGCAGGACACCCCCACCTCACAGTCCC
Organism: Crocuta crocuta; assembly: GCF_008692635.1. Classification (NCBI taxonomy): domain Eukaryota; kingdom Metazoa; phylum Chordata; class Mammalia; order Carnivora; family Hyaenidae; genus Crocuta; species Crocuta crocuta. The sequence continues at coordinate 488,408 of NW_027529573.1, forward strand.
TCCCCGGCCCTAGGTGCCTTTCTCAGGAAGGTCTTCCTGCTGCCCTGGCCTCCACCTGTCTCTCCCGCTCCCCAAGGTCACTTCCAGGTGCTCCTCCAGGCTCTCTTCTCCACTCCAGTCTTCCACACATAGGACACATGTGGTTTTCTCATTGATGTAAGGACTGGTGATCCAGTGTTAAACTCTGCTTTCACTGGAACATTCAAATCCATGTGCCTTCATCTCTCTAACTCCTTCATATTCTGCAATTCCCAAATAAAATTCCATTCACATTGGTGAGTCTTCCTGGGATCAACTCATAGACCCCATCCCCACCTCCACACAGGCACCTGCCCTCACTTCTACCTCTTCTCCACAGTTAGGTGTCCTCCCACAGCACCCCTTTCAGGGGCTGGAGCAGCAAGTACACATGGAGCTGTAAGAAAAAGTGGACATATATATTTGTAATAGGAAGAGATTTATCACTGTTTTCAGAAGAAATTAACCTTATTCAAAGCCAAATCCTGAGAAATTTTCAGCCTTGGGGAGCAGAGAACCATTGTGTCTCCGGACAGCCTCAGAGTGCCTCCTGCTGGATTCAGATCCACGAATCCTACAGGGCTTGTGGTCCACAAGAGTGCTCTGATTCTGGAGCCATGACCCGCTGGCCAGCATGGGTCCTCTGCTTAAGGGGCCTGAAGTAAGGCATCCAGGCATTATTCAAGTATCCAAGGCATTATTCAAGTATCTCTAAATTAACAGGACAGCACCTTCCAATTCTGACTCCCCTACAGTTTTCTTCAGGGTGGGCTTTGGGCTTTGTGAATTTGGATGTAGTTCTGTCTTCATTTGGGTTGTCACCAGCCCCAGTGTGAGGCTCAAAGAACAGCTCCAGTGGCCCCTGTGAGCAACACTTTTCCAAAGTACAGAGTGACATGTAGGCACCCCTGCAGGTTTCAGTGAGAGCCAAAGATTCAATGCTTCAGAAAGCACTTTTTGAACAGTTGTTTTTACTCAGTTATGACTTTGCCTTTTTGAAGTAGGAAGCGGTCCCTCAGAGAAAGCACAACTTATCAGTGTCTGTCAAACCCATAGGCAAGATCCTGCTCCCATCACAACTGAAATGTGTTTCCTGAGTCCAGAACTTTCCTGGGTAAGACCAAAACTGATGGTCTCCCTCTATACGTCATGTCACAGATCCTTCTGAGGTCCTGTTCTGTGAGGCCAGAGATCCTGACAGGGATGCTAACCTTTCCCAAAATGGGGTTTTCTGCCTGCTAGAACATTTTCTAACTCAGCACTCCTGAAAGGCTCTGCAAATATTTAGGTAAATGAAAACTCACATTATGGAAGAATAGACTTTCATGTTTATCGTTTACCTATGGAGATTTGTTTAAGAACATCATATACCATTGCTGTTGATAAATAGACTAGAGGTTGGCCTTAGAAAAACCTGAGTTCAAAAGTATCAATTTCTAATTCTTCACCACAGAGAACATGTGTGTGTGGTGTGGTGTGTGTGTGTGTGTGTGTGTGTGTGTGTGTGTGTGTGTGGTGAATAGTAATTAACACTCTGGCATGCAGTAGGCCCTCTCCATGGGTTACTTATGATGAAAACAGTATTATTAACCATGTTTCATTTATGGCTGTGTGACAGAATTTCATCATGTAACATATGTGTCTAGTAGGTCAATCAATAGGGATGAAAGCAAGACAGTGGTTACTAGTCTCCAGGTAGAGAGCAGATGAGGGTGACTGTGAATGACTGAGAGGCCCACCTCCCTCTAAGGACTCAGAGGATCCACCACCAAAAAACACTTATGGGGGGGGGGGACGATATTTCTCACTTAGCACCATGTGTAGACACGAACACAGAATATCCTGTGGTGTCCCCACTTCTCAGGATTTATTGCAGAAAGTAAAGGGATGGACTCAGCATGGCTCACAGCTCTGCCCCCTCTCATGAGGCACAGGAGAAGCAGAGGAGGCAAGGCAGGGGCAGCAGGAGGGCTGTGGGGCTGCAGTCAGGAAACATGTCCCCTCCTGAATGCTCTGATTTTAATAACTTAAGTGAGGGAGAGACCTAGAAGGGAAGTATGATTGGAGGAGGGCCAGAAGCTGCTCAGGAGAGAGACTTGGCCAGAACTGAATCCATGTTCATGGCCCCTGGAAACCCAGGGGGAGTGAGGTCACTCAAGGTGACACAGATGAAGTTCAGGTTAGCTCAGGGCAGTCCACCCTGACAGACTTTGGGGTCACCACAGCCCCTCTTGCTCACATCTAAGTGGTATTTGAAGCCAGAACAAAGGGAAAACACTGTATTAAGGGATGGGAAAGAGTAACAGGGCAGGTGCCCATAATGCACCATTTCCACAATCCCCTCACCCCTCACCTTTGCAGGGAGAAGGGTGAGGAGGGGAAGAAACCAGGCCAGGACTGGGCCCAGAGTTGTCTTCCTGACACCCCAAAGGGGTACACAGCTCCTTTATAAGTCTGTGATCCACCTTCAGTGCTGTTGTGAGATGGATCTTCTTCCTCTGAATGTCCCCAAGCCCTGGGTGTCCACAGACTCATTGGCATCATGTGATGAGACTCAGATCACCTTAGGGTGAAGAAGAGACTTGGTTGCTACTCAACCTGCCTCAGAGGGGAAGGGGTCTGATGCAGGTGTCCCAGTGAACATGTAAGGTCACACACAGTCACATCTCACATTGAAGAAGGAGGGTTTGTTTAGGCAGTGAGAGTTAGAGTGAGAGCAGACCTGTTAATGATTCACTAGGTCAGAAGTCCAGGTCTTGTTGAGTCACAGAAATCTGTCCACTTCTATCTCTGTAGACACAAGTCCCAGAGCTGTAGGGTCTTCAGTTGTCAGGAAGCACAGGGCAGCGGGGAGCGCACAGCCCCCTCTTTCTTGCCCCCACACCACAGACAGCCCCACAGTCCCCTGTGTCCCCAGGTGTCTACCTGGGGGAACCCAGGATAGTGGTGAAGTTTTAGGGAAAAGGGATAAAGCATGGGATTGAGGTAACAGAGGAAAACGTTTCTCACATGAATCCTCTGTCTGAAAATCTTAGAAAACATAGATTTGAGACAGAAATAAATGATGATATATTTTGAAAAGTGCAACTGATCATGTCTCTGGATTCAGTCAAGACCAACGTGGTTGTGGCATCAGGTAATTGTGAAGGAGGAAAAAATAATCAATGAATTCCATAAATAATCATTGAATTCATTCAATGAATGAATTTCCATTAGAAAATACCCAATGTTTAGATAAAAGTATCTTTTCTAGAAAAAAATGTAAGAAGTTTATTTTCATATGAAGAGGATTGACTGGGAGTGTTTTGGGCAGAAAACCAGAACTTGGGGATGAGAGCAAGAAGGATAATATGAGGAATTTTCCTGAAGCTCTATTTTCTCTCATTCTCCTCCATAGAGTTGGACCCTGGAGACTGGGAACTACAGCAAGATCATTTCCATTTTTCACTGAAATCCTATTGTGGAGACAGAGTTTAGATTTAAAGAGCCAGAAGAAGAGATTGAAGCCTGAGGGACTCAGGAGCAGAGGGGAGAAGAGGAGTGAGTGGGAAGTGTTTTCAGGTAGAATCTGAGGATCTGGTCCAAGTTCAAGTGTAGCTGGTTCAGGGAGGGGAGACTATGTCTATTACCAGGGTTGTTGTCAATATGTCCACTGTGGATTCATTAGTAGTGGCACAAGGTCACACTTCATGAATAAGATGATGGAACTAATGTGTGGATAAAGATTTGCTGGGCAGCAGGTTCTGTCGCAGTCACAGTAATTATTCCTGTTTATCTTTTCTAGACCCCGTGGGACATGCAGATGGGCTCTGTTACCTCATTCTTCAGTGTCTTCCCTGCAGGAAAAGGTGGAATTGCCCACCTGTCCTCTGAAATGACAAGTGTAATATAGTGGGGAGAAATAAGTCAGTTACCCTGATAAGCAAGAGTTCAAAGGTTTGGGGATGATGTAGGAAGGAAGTACAGGTTGAGGGAGGAACACCTAAGGCAGGCAGAAGGGACCCCCTCTGTCTCATTCATTGCAGGTTCCCAACTCGTGGAGCCCCTGCCCCTCCACAGGGGAACTGTCTGAGGAACCTGCAGAATGTGGTGAAGTGAACGGCTGAAGGCATGAAGAAGCTGGACGGGCACCGTCCTGAAGAGAACCTTCAGGAAGTTTCGTGCATTCACAGCTCGGGCCACTCAGCTCAGAGGAGCCCCTGCGAGCTGAACAAGCTGCCATCTGTCATTCACCTTGTGTCGCCCATTATGGATGAGATCCACCTCCTCACTTCTCTCTGAATGCCCCTACAGACTCACTTTGATCACTACAGTCCTGTCCCTACCTGATTTCCCTGACATTTGGTCACCTGGACATGGACCTTGTTTGTGCTGACTGCAGCCCCTGCTGCTCTGGATTCCAGAGTGGAAGAAGATGGCAGTTCTGGAATCCTGCATGGGGTGGGGCTGGAGGTGAGGGCTCCACCTTCCGTAAGAGAGAGCAGGAACTCCTCTGTGAACTGCGTTTGGGTGGCAGGAATTGTTCTCATGAGTGCTGTATTTTGCAAATTAACATGAAGCCATGTAGGAAATATGACAGCACAGCCACCTGAGGGCCACCATTGGTACTGGGAACAGATTCTCACTCCTTCTTTCCCTTCATTCTTGGGAACAGAGTCATGCATGCAAATATGGGACTGCCATCCTCCATGTGGGTCCCTGCGTCACTCTGGGCTGGTGATGGTTCTAGTCACAAGGGGAAGGAGGAGATGACCTGAGTTTTCCATGGGCTGAGAGAAGACGAGCATCTGGTTTCTCCATAGGGTTCGAGGGGTCAAGGTACAGGAGAGTCACACATCGGTGGGGGTCATTGACCTAGTCACACTGAAGCAGGCTCAGGCTCTTCCATGTGTGAAAGTGGTGGGCATCAGTCTCTGCTCTCTTGTAAGTTCTCATGGCCCCCTGGTGTCCACAGAATCAAAGCCTGTCTTTAAATCTAATTGGTACTACCAAATTAGGTTTTTAAATGAAAGAATAGAATAATCCAATTACTAAAATTTGCATGGAAATGGAGAATACATAAATATGTAAATAAGAAATAACATGTGGACAAATATCAGGAGTCAAAATAATCATACTATTAAAGTCTCTTAATAATAATTAAAAAGCATACCTTACTAGGAAATAAAAATTGCTCCATTAAAAAATGAATAAACATACCAATTGCCTTAGAAAAAATAGACAATATTATCAGGAACTATTCCACAAAAAGACATAAAATGCACTTAACTTCACAAAATACATAACAGCCTTCAGAGATCATAGTTTCATTTGTCCTCAACTCTTTCCACATTCACAGACAGAGACATTTGTACTGTGAAAACACAATCTCTCCCTCACACATAAAACTCAGTCCCACAACCAGGAAATTAGATAATGGGTGGAGGTCAGGAGGACATTTCTACAAGATGGACAGGCTAATGTGACCTAAACACCATCATTATTCAACACCCTTCTGCAAGTATTAACAATGCAAGTATTTGAGAAAAATCACTGTTTGGATCTCAGCATTGATGGAAATGGACAGGGAATCATTTCCAAGACCCAAATGTATGATTTAGCCATACATACTCTGGGACTTGGTGCTGCCATGAGAGAAGAAATCATCCCTAAGGGCAAACAAGAACAGGCATTCCTATTGAAGACTAATCAGATTACATAGGTCAGCAAATTTATAGAAATAGGGAAAAGGCCAAGGATGGAGACTCTGGGTTCCTCAGAGGTCAGGAGGGAGATGAGCACACTGGACCTACGAGACCCAGTCCATGAACATCATTGCAAAGAGTCCTTGTGCCTCAACCTGATGGGTGAGGTAAGTTTTCTGTGTCCTTTGAGACTCTTTGTCTAGGAAGGGGCTGCTGCAAGTGACCTTGGGGACAAAAGGGAAGGAGGAGCCCTCACTCCAAGATGGTGCCACTACATAGACTGGGGCCCATGGTGGCAGCAGCAGGAGCAGCAGAAGCAGAAGTCACAGGCTGAGCCTGAGCAGCTGCTGGGGCCTCACCCTCCCAGAAGATGAGAAAGGGGTTCTGTTTTCAGTTCTCATGAGCCTGCGAATCTGTGTGAGCCCAGATGGTGTCCCAGGAGGGACAGGGAGGAGCAGCCTCTTCCTCAGATCTCCAGCCCAGTGATGATCTGGGAGTGAGAATTGCCAGACGTGGAGCCAAAGAATCAATCAGGGTCCCTAGGGGATATAACGATCATAATAGATGAGGATTTGGGAGCACATTCATGTGAGCTGTTGTTACCAGGACACATATTTGATGCTCTTGATGTGTTCTAACTCAGACAGAGTTGGATTTTGGGTCCTTGTTTCTGCTCTGAACTGTCATGAACTCTCCTCAAAAATGCCTGCTCCAGGCAGTTCATGCTCAGTTTGAGAAAATCACCCAGTATCTTATTTCCAAGGACATGCTTCAAGGAGAAATTTAAAAGAATGTGGAAAGACTTAGGAGACAAATTCCTTGAGTTGGGTCTGAGGTTATGAGACAAAGTTTATATGAAACAAACAATGAAGCAGTTAACCTGTCCAAAAAGTCAGGGAAGCACAGGAAGTCCCATTGCTGTGGGGACCACAGGTTTGTATCTCACTTCCTCACAGACCTGGAGCACTGTGTCTGCCTAGATCTGCTGTCAGCAGACTGGCAGTAATAATCACCCTCATCCTCAGCCTGGAGCCCAGTGATGGTCAGAGAGACTGAATCACCATATTTGGAGTCAGAAAATCGATCAGGGATCCCTGAAGGTCGTCTGTTATTACCCTGGATGAGGAGTTTAGGGGCCTTTCCTGGAAGCTGTTGGTACCAGTTCGACACAGCAAAACCGATGTTGGTGTGGTCTCCAGTGCAGGAGATGGTGACGGTCTGGCCCAGGGCCCCAGACACTGAGGGTGGCTGAGTCAGCACGGACTGAGACCAGGATCCTGAAAATGGGAGAGACAGAGAGGGTGATGATGTGGTCTAGAGACAAGAGGAGGAATCAGGGCCCACGTGTCTCTCAGGACTGCTTCCTCTGTTCCCACATCGAGTCACCTGTGCAGTGAATGAGGAGAGTGAGAAGGAGAAAGGACCAGGCCATGGTGGAGGTCATCACTGATCCTGCCTTCTGTGGCCCCACAGCTGAGCAGACCTTCTGTAATCTCTTCCTTCCCTATTGAGTCCTCTGAGACAGGTAGGGCCCACTCATGCAAATGAGGCCCCCAGCTCTCTGACACGTCATTGGCCCAAGGGAAAGTCCCTCTGCCAGGGGATATCAGAGTGGGAGTGGGCAGGGAAGGGGCCCGGGTGGGGCAAAGGAGAGGGGAGGTCACAGTCTGGAGCCCTGAGTTGAGGGCACAGGCAGTTTCAGGTGGCAGGTCCCAGCTCTGATCATCCCCAACCCCTCAGATACAGATGACATTTAGCCCACCCCTGGTGTCCAGGTCCAGACACAGCATTATGTGACATAATGACCAAAGCCCATCAGAATTCCTGCCTCCCCACTGCTGTGTCCACTGTCCCCTTCCTTTAGGCCAGGCCAGATGTTCCCCTATGTAGCTTCCTATTACCTCAGGACATACTGTGCTCTCCTCAGGCTCCACATAGGGAGTGGGCCCAGGGCTACCTTGGCTGTAGATGGGGCAGGACTGAGGTGGTGACTTGTACAACGACACAGATTGGGATCAGGGCCAGAGCAATGATGGGTCCACATTGATATATGTGGCCAGTTCTGTATAGGAGGCTGATTTCTTTCCTCTTTCCTCTTTCCTGATTCCCCTCTGGTTTCAGAGTTCTCCTTTCCCAGAAGCTCCCTCAGCATTGTGGAGATAGGGAGCCCATTTCTCTAGGTTGTGCATAGAAGCCATTGTGTGCATTCCTAGAGGAGTTACACACTGAACATCTTTGTCATCTGTCACTATTTCCAACTTACACCACACACTGGGGACTTTGGAGGTTGCTTCACCACTGGGGAGACCTCTGCAAGGAAGCACCTATTGAGACAACACATATGTCCTTGCTCAGGAGACTCTGCCACACCAGAAGGGACACTGCTGCTGTGTCCTCATCAGGAAGCACAGGGCCCCGTTCCCAGTTCTAGGTTCCTTTGACTGAACTGTCCTCACTGAGCAGCTGTGTAGGGATCACAGGGCAGTCCACCGCGCCCCCTCATGGCTGCAGGGTACACACTTCATTGTGTCCCAAAGCCCTGAGAACGCAGCAGGGTTCCTCAGCTCACCAGGTCCCTGTTTATTCACACATCATTCAGCTGATTCATGGGTACTATATTTCTAGATAATTTCATTGGCTTACTACCTTACAAAGAAAAGGAAAAAGAAGGAATTTATAATTGTTGAAGTCCAATTTAACATTTTTAAAATGTGTATGGGTTCTTCTGATGGTATTTTGTCTAAACATGTTTTTCTTTAAAGACAAAGAGGGACAGAGTGTGAGCCAGGAAGGGGCAGAGAGAGAGAGAGAGACAGAGAGAGAGAATCCGATGCAGATTTTAGGCTCTGAGCTGTCAGCTCAGAGTCTGTTGTGGGGTTTGAATTTACAAATCCTGATATCATGACATGAGCCAAAGTCTGACACTTCACTGACTGAGTTACCCAGGTGCCCCTAACATGTTTATACAAACTCTAGATCTTGAAGATTTTCTCCTTTTTAATATTTACAGTTATATCTATAATCCTTTTATTTATTTTTTTCTATATAAATTGAGAGTTTTCAGTGCAATTCATTTCTATGGATATCCAATTCTGTGGCCATTTGTCCAAGAGGCCATCCTTTCTCCTCTGAAAGGTTTCTTCATCTTTGTTAAAAAATATATTTATCCATATTTTTGTGGGTCTATTTCTGGGTCTGTTACATTAGCTAGTGCATCTACCCTTCATCTATCCTACTCTGTCTTGAGGAATCGATTTATGCTTTCATACAATTTGGGAAGAACTGAAATGTTTACTATATTGAATCATGTAATCCATGACCAGCATATATCTCTCCGTCGTTTTAGATCCACTTTTTTTTTTATTTTATTTATTTCTAGGATAGAGAAAGACAGCGTGAACAGGGGAGGGTCAGAGAGAGAGGGAGATACAGAATCTGAAACAGGCTCCAGGCTCTGAGCTGGCAGTCAGCACAGAGCCCGACGCGGGGCTCGAACCCACAAACCGTGAGATCATGACCCAAGCAAAAGTCAGACGCCTAACCGACCAAGCCACCCAGGCGCCCCTTTTAGATCCACTTTAACATTTACCGGCATTGTCCAAATTTCAGCATCCATGACCTGTACATGCTTGTTAAATATGTACCTAAATATTTCATCATTGGGTGGTTTGAAGTGTTCTTTTAAATTATTTTTCATGTGTTGGTTGCTAATATATACACACCTAAATGGCTTTTCTATGTTGATCTTATATTCTACGATGTTCCCAAAGTTACTTCTCACTCTTTGAATTTATATATTTACATACATATTTGTGGCTTCCTTTGTTTTTTTTCCCTGTAGATCATACTCTTGCCTGAAAATGGGACAATTGTCTCTTCTTCTTCATCATCTATATGTCTCTCATTGTTTGTCTTGCCTTGCTGTTCTGTCTGGCACATCCAATCCTGTGACAAACAGCAGTGTTGAGATTGGACATGATGGTCTTTGTCCCTGCCCAGGGGGGAAAGCTTTCAGTGCTTCACCTCCACATGTGTTAACTGCAGGTGTTCTACAGTTTTCTTTATCAAACTGAAGATGTACTCCTCTGCTTTTTATTCTCTGAGAACTTTTATCATACACATTCATATATTCATTCATTCTTGTCCATTATCATAAATAGGTTTTGAATTGTGTAGAAAGTGGAATAGAATCAAACGTACCTGAGAGGATGATGGAGCCCCTGTCATCTGTGATTTTAATAGTTTGGCTATTATCACAACTGATTTATTTCTACTTCTACTTTGGTGTCAAGGTGACAATGAAGGGGAAGAGAGGGAGAGATACCACCTTTTTTCCAAGGTGAGGGTAGGTGAGAGAATACTCATAATATGGAAGAAATGTCATTTTCTCTCTCCCTAACTCTGCTGGCTTCTTCCCTTCTTTTTATTTTTATTTGTAGAATACCTGTCCCTCCTCACTTTTTTAAAATCCTAGGTCATCGTTATCATCATCACAGTCCATCCAATATAACCCCTGTGGGTTAGTCCCACTCTCCTCACTCAAATCCACTATGTTGCTTCTTCCCCACCTGACTCTTCCAGATGACTGGCTGCAGAGCACATGGCCATGCTGACTGCTCCTGCCATGGATTAATGAGAAGCCTCTAGGGTATCCGCAATTCAGACACCCCATGATGCTTCATTTCTCACATCCCTCTCTGTAATCCATTGTTATGTCTTTCTCTGACTGAAGTGCATTGTCAGACTTTCTGCAATTTCCTTGAGGTGAGATAGTATCATCTGTCCTGACTCCACACTGGAAAATAGAAACTAGAGGAAAAGTCTCATGGGATGATCTACTAACTGTTAACAATACTTATGGTTGGTTTTCTTATTGATGACAAAAATAAGACATTGACCATTTTTTTCAAATATGCTTTCACATTTTTAAGAGAATTTTACAATCTCCTTTACTATTAATATGAAATATTTAATACTAATTAATTTCCTTAAATCTATATTTAGTATATAGATTTCACACATCTCCGTGTAACAGGACTCCCTCTGGGCTCCAGGGCAAACTTGCTTCTAGTTTATGTATTGCTGGTGCACTGACCTCAGTCCCTTGATCTGAAGCAGAATTAACCAACTTTTTTTGAAATTTGCAGACCACTGTCCTTGAGGAAGGAGTAAAGGATTGAACTTTCCTGAAGGAGAAGGCCTGACCACATTTCGAGGCAGCTGACAATGATGCCAACAAATCTGGCATGTCCAGGATCATGTCCACATAGAGCTAGCCGTGTGAACACTTGCTTCTCCTGCACGGAACCCCCACGATTTCTTGCACCTTTCCTATAAAAGTATAGCGCTTCTCTTAGACAGGGAAAATGGTCTCCTGAGACATGTGTCCACCATGTGCCCAGGTTGCTGGCTTCCTGAGTAAGCACCCATTCCTTCCCATCATCCCTTATCTCTCAAGTATTGACTTTCCAGTGGCAAACAGCAGAACCTGAGTTCAGAACAAATTCTCTGTCTGCTAATATGAGCATTTTTATTTATTATAATGGTACAAAAATTATTTTCATTACTTTTAGCATATGACAAAGCATCATTATTATATAAATTATTATTGAAATAATAGAAACTTTATTTTATATAAACTTATTAGTGCAATTTTTAAAACATTTTTTAAAGTTTTATTAATTTATTTTCAGAGAGACAGAGACAGCATGAGCAGGGGAGAGGTAGAGACAGAAGGAGAGAGAGAATCCCAAACAGGCGCTGCACTCAATGTAGAGCCCAACTCAGGGCTCTAACTCACGAAACCATGAGATCATGATCTTAGCTGAAACGGAAAGTCAGATATTAAGGTACTAAGCCATCTAGGGACCCCATTAGTGTAATTTTTTAATGCCTTTTTATATTTGAAAGAGAGAGTGCCAGAGGGGAGGGGCAGAGAGAAATGGGGACAAAGATCCAAAGCAGGCTGCAGGCTAACAACAGACACCCTGATATGGGACTGGAACTCAGGAATAGTAAGATCACGACCTTCCTAAAGTTGGGTACATAACTGACTGAGCCACCCAGGCACCCCTTATTAGTCCATATTTTTAAACTAAATACTCTGAGCCATTTGCAAGGGGAAAGTTAGGAGACCCAGGGGAATATATATATATATATGAGACACCTTTCCTGACCCAAGGGCAGTCATTTAAGGCCCCCAGCTATTTTTGGTTACCTTAGCCCTGCAGGTTCTACTTTCCCAGGTCACACAGTGACCAACTTCATAGGAGGAAAAGAATAAAGAAATGCAACCACCTCAGGAATTCAGGGTTTTAGATGAACAGAGGGAGTGCAAAACCTAACAATTTCCATCAGGCCAGGAAACAGAGTAAGTGCTTCAGAGACAAGGACTCCTTGGTAAATGCCCCAGTGCTTTGACAAAAGTAAACATTGACCTAAAGCACATTCTTGAGTTGGTTTGGCAGGATTGAAACCTTGCCCCATAGTTTATGAGGTTGAAACTGTCATCAGCAGGACCACCACTGGCACCCCATCTTTTCACAGGATTGTTAACCTTATTTCAGAGGCAAACAGCAGGAAGAGCCTGGAAGCCTGAACCAGTTTCACCTCCCTCAGCAACTCCACCTGAACAGATGGACCAGGGAGTGTCCTCCAGTGACCTCTGCCTCATTACAATGTTAAATCTCCACCCTAGGAGCACAAGCTTCAGGAACACATCACTGGGAGGGGGCAAGATGGCGGAGAAGTAAGGAGCTCCGTACTTGCACTCGCGCCCATACATCACACAGAAAAGATCTGAAGCCATTGGAAACCTTACAAAACCTGAGAGATTGGGAGACAAAGGACGCAGAATCCACTGAGAGAGCCTTNATCTGCTCTCAGTACCCCTGCACAACTTTATGCCCACCTTTATATGAAATGACAAAATGTGCTTTTCTGAGTATCCACCTTAATTCTGAATAAAAGGAACCCATTAACCTCCTCTCTGGGAGTTCCAGCTTTGGAAGTTACTCCCCTGATCTTATTTGCTGCAGATCAAATTTACTTTGTGTGACAACATCTGGTGGAGCCTCTTCTTGTGACTCACTGAGGACTGAACTCACAGTAGTTCCCTGACATTTCTACCTGATATATTTCATCCCTTATTTAGAATAGCTGGCTCCTTCTTCCTACTCTTTACCTGTTAGCCACATTTATTGAATGTATTAATAAGAAGTTGCAGAGAAATATGAAGTAATAATGGTCATAGCAATTATCTTTGATCATCTTTCCCCTTTTCTTCTTTATATCAATGTTAGATACAAGTAAAAAATAAAATAATAAATTTTAAAAAGTATCTGTTTTTTGAGGCACCTGGGTGGCTCAGTTGGTTAAGTGTCTGACTTCAGCTCAGGTCATGAACCCTCGACCCATGGGTTCAAGCCTCGTGTTGGGCTCTGTGGTGACAGCTCAGAGACTGGAGCGTACTTCAAATTCTGTGTCTCCCTCTCTCTCCCTGCCCCTCCCCCACTCATACTCTGTCTCTGTCTTTCAAAAAAGAATAAATGTTAAAACAAACAAAGAAACAAATAAATAAATAAAAAGTATCTGTTTTCGTAGGAGAGCTCCCTTTTTCACATTTAAATATGCTTTTCACAAAACAATTCTAGGTAGCTGAAGTGATATCCACCAAGAAAAAATGGAAATACCCATTATAGATCTTAAAAATACCTGCAGAATTAAGAAGATAGAGAAAACTATACATGACTCATGCCCAATTAACACATTAGACAGGTTATGTACCATCTTCATACAACCTGTAAGTGAAAATAAATACCACAATAAATAAAAAACTAAAGACTGAATCCTGGCAACCTTGTTCCCATGTTCACACTACAAGACATGAGCTTCAGTGGAAAGAAAAGTCAGCTCCAGAAAAGTCTCTGAAAGACAGAAGGGGAAAGCTTTTACTAATATAAATATTTCATGAATCCTAAGAGTATAAAAAACTAAAAAAGTGGGGATACGTGTACTATGATTCTGATGCCTGTATTAGCTTCCTGTCATTTCTCACCCCCCAAGGAGCCTGGTCAACGGGACATGCAAATATGTGCATGTAAACTTCCTTAGAGTGTATTCTACACAAAGTTGAATGAACCGGTGTGCGTCAGGTCAGGTGTCACAGAGGGGACATTTGAGCTGCTTTGAAGAAATTGTGGGGTCTGTTTCTAAGGAAAGCATAGACAGAGAATTTTGTACCGATACACTCCCTCAGTGACATTCCAGAGAGGATGATTCAGCAAACATTTCAAAAGTCAGGAACTGCATTGAAAGTGTTGATAGAGATTACATTTGATTTAATAATCAGTAAATAATAATAATAATAATTAATAATAATGGCTTTGGTTGGTTTCACATGTACCGGTGTATATAGTAACATATTTTTTAAATTTGAGGATTGATTTTATATTTCCAAGTTTAAAGGTTCTGCATATTTGTGTCATATATTGCATTTCAGGAATTTAACCGAGGTGTCATAAAATTTCTTTATATTGAAAAGAATCCTCCCTCTATGTTTTTATGTGTTGTCTTAGCTTAGTAGAAGTTAAATGTGAGATTTCAGTGTATTTCAGATGTGTTCAATGTCTGAGCAGTTGCTTCCAGAAACCTTCATCTCTTCCTTCCACCATGGATCCAATTCTGCTTTCATTGTGCAAAGGGCCCCCAAACATCTTGACTCAATGGCCTTTTACTAAATGCTTGTGATGAGGATCACCTGCTTTGCTCAGACACTGTCCTAAAGGCAGTCAGAAGGATCTTCCTCCCTGAGCTCAGGCAGGTCACTCCTTCAGGGACTCTCCCATTGCTCCTGAACAAAACCCCAAACTCTTCTCTCCCCTAAGGAGCCTTCTGGCTCTGGTCCCACCCACCACACATCCCCAGCCCTTAGTGTCTGACCTCCATTTTCCTTCCTTTCCTGTGACTTCCAACCCTGAATTTCAGGCCCTTCTTTGGTCTCCAACCCATGTCCTCCTCAGTCTCTGGAGAGATGGGCTTCAACTTGTGATCATGGAGAAAACACGTGTATAGACTCATCATGGCATGATTTACAAGCATCACCACAGATGGCAAAGAGAATATATCTATAGTGTAGCCCAAACTATAGGGAATAATGCAATAAATGGCCTGCACCCATCATTCAACCTTAGCTGTCATTGGTAAGACCCATCCTGCTACTTTTCCCTCATCCTATTTCTTTCCAGAGCATGAAACATCCGAACACTTCATCATCTCTGTATCATATTCACTGGCACATGAACTTCATGAGCTTTAGGACATTACCTACATATTCAATGTTTCAAAAGCCTTGTGCATTGTAGCAATGGACACCAGCAACCCACATGTAAATGTATTTGTATCATCATCTCCCAAATCTCAGGAGAAAGAGAGAAACTGAGCATGTCTAAGATTCCCGAGCTCATGAAATTCCCAGGAAAGCTTAGGATGGTGGCAGGAGACATTTAGGAGGCTGGACAGAGGGCCACCTAGTTCTCTCACATCACACATCCTGCATCTCTGCCCTTCTGATCCTTGCCGCCCAGCCAATGTGAGAGTCATTTTGCTTCTGAAAACTAAGTAATTCTATTGCATTGGAAGACAAATACCTACAAAAGTGTGTGTGTGTTTGTGTTTGTGCGATTGTGTGTGTGTATGTGTGTATGTGTGTGTCTCATAAACATCACAATGTCTA
Organism: Crocuta crocuta; assembly: GCF_008692635.1. Lineage (NCBI taxonomy): Eukaryota > Metazoa > Chordata > Mammalia > Carnivora > Hyaenidae > Crocuta > Crocuta crocuta. The sequence continues at coordinate 503,843 of NW_027529573.1, forward strand.
GAGCATGCAGTCTTCTGGTTGCAGTAGGACACATAACGGTAGAAACCACAACCTGAGCTGGGAGTGATGTATAAGATGGGAGCAGGACTGAATAGTATATGTTACCACATTTGCCCAAGAGCTCTACGTAGCATTTGGTTGCGCTCAGTCGTATAACAATGATAATCAGCCATTCTTCCAGGTGAAGCCAAGAGGTGGTAAAAGAGGTCCCTGGCAACATACCTGGATATGGAGAGTGAGGTTGGACCTGAGGACAGACCCTCATGCTGCCCTAAGTATAAGCAGAGGGGCTCTCGCTGCGCTGTGGGACCATTGCCATACGCACCATCAGTGTTTCTTCTCTCTTGTGCAGGAGACTGTGGCCTCGAATCTGGAGTCATCAAGAGCTTCATAGGGGTAATGATGCCTCAAATATGGGGTATCCTTGCTCTGGAGATCCCTTAATCTGACCTCACAGAAGCTCTAATAAGGTATGGGTCATCAGGAGGACACCATCCATGTCAACCCCTGACCTTTTTACCACCTCTAAATTCCTAGTACTTCCAAAGTAGAATACAATTACAAGTAGATAGAAGGCGGCCATCAATTGTTCTCCTTTCTAAGTAATATGCATTAAAGATTCATGTATATTACTGTGAGTTCAGAGCTCATCACTATTAAATTGTGGCTAATATCCCAATGTATAGATGTAAAACTTATTGGAGGACATCTGTGTCACATCAAGTCTCAGGGATTATGTAAAAAGCTGGTATAAACATCCATGTACAAGGGAACCTGAGTGGCTCAGTCAGTTAAGTGCCTGGTTCTTGATTTTGCCCTGGATAATCTCATAGTAGTGAGATCAAGCCCCATGTTGGTATCTGCATGGTGAACATGAAGCCTACTTGGAATTCTCTCTTTCTCCCTCTTCCTATGCCCTTCCCTCCATCGTGCATGTTCTCTCTCTCTCAAAATAAATAAATAATTTTTTTAAAGAAAGAAATATCCAGATACAGTTTTGATAACTGTCAGTTCAGGTTTGATGATTAAAAATAAAGCTGTTACAAATACTCACATGAAGGACTGTCTCTGGAGAGAAATGTTTGATATAGTTTTTATTATTTATATTTTGGAATATTTTTATGTATCTCATATGAACATAAGAAAATATATAAAATGAATCCTCTGGTTAAAGTGAAGCAGATAATGATGTAAAATGCAAAGAGAGCTGACATGTCCATCAAGCACAGAGTTTGGCCCCTGGGAGAGGGCACCAGACATCACCCTCACACAGCACCTCTCTGCTGCTTAACCAGTTCTCCTCCCGCCTCCAGCCTTCGCTATCTCCCCAATCTTTTCATGAGAATCCATAAAGCTTTGACACTCACCTGGGTCTGTTGGATTATTGGAAGTTAGACACAAAACAATGTATTCTGCTTATTATTATTATTTATGCAATCTTTTATATTTACATCTGAACTGTGCAGATGTTAACCTGTAAATTTCTGACTAGAAATTATTCTTCAGTATTTGTATTTTTATTGTGTTGAGTTGTATTCTCCATTACTGGAATTTTCAATGACGTTTTTACAACTTATAAAAATTATTGGATATCCATTATCTCTAATAAGAGCCAGATTTCACAAAATGTATAATTTTCAACTTCAGGATGGTGTTTTAAATCTAAATACATAGTGGTAAAAGAATCAATAGATGTGACATGTGCACAGACAAAAGTTTAGGGATATTGACCAGAGAATAATTCATATCAACGGGGATGGGAGCCACCTAAGTGAAACCTTACGGACGACGGTTGCTAAGGACCAACAGTCCTCTCCCAGGTGTATGTCCGACCCACCTCTGAGTTTTTTTGTGTAAGGATGGAACTGAATGAGAAGGCTGGGGAAGATACATGGACCTTCAACAGAACACTGGTTACCATGGAATGATGCATCTTCTCTTTGTGAGTAATTGTTTATTTCCATACATCTACTCTACCCCTTCTCTATTTCTGGTCTTGGACAAGGCAGTTAGGAGAAAGAGAAGGTGAGGACAGAAATAAGGAACAGATTATTAGGGGGCCATGAGGAAATGCGATCAATCTAGGGAATGGGTCTAACTGTGGCAGGCGAATAATAGGAGAAGGTTTCCCTTGCAAAATCCCGAGTGAGGGTAGGATGCCTTTCCTGTTCTCTGACAATGACACATGTAATAGTATGTGGAGAAATAGGTAAATTACTCAGATGGCAGTAGCTCAAATATCCGGGGATGTCCTGGAAAGGAGAGAAGGTAAAATAAGGAAGAGCAGGAGAGGGAAAAGCATCCAAGTCAAAGAGAAAGGACCCCCTCTGCCTAGTTCATTACTGACTCCCCACACAGAGCCCAGTCCCTCCACAGAGTTTAAAGAACCTGCAAAATGTGGTGGAATGAATGACTGAAAGCATGAAGAGGTTGGATGGGAGAATAGAACCTGCAGGAAGATTGATCCAGTCACAGCTCAGGCGGCTCTCAGGTTAGAGAAGCTCCTGTGAGCTGAACAAGGTGTCCTCCGTGACTCACCTGGTGTCTCCCATTTTGGGGAAGTTCCTTCCACCTCCTTACTCCTCTCAGGACACCCTATAGCCTCTCTTCTCATCAGAAGAGTCCCGTCCCCACCTGCCCTCCCTGACATTTGGCGCCATGGACAAGGACCTTAATTGTGCTGCTTTGCAGCTCCTACTGCTCTGGATTCCAGACTAGGAGCAGATGGCAGTTCTGGAATCCTGCATGGGGTGTTGGGGGGGGTAGTGGGAGCACCACCTCCAGTGAGGGCAGGAACTCCTCTCTGAGCTGCACTTGGATGGCCGGTGGTGTTCTCATATGCACTGTATTTTGCAAATTAACATGGAGCCATATAAGAAATATGACAGTACAGCCTCCTGAGGGCCACCATGGGGACAGGGGACAGGATCTCGTTCCTTCTTTCCTTTCATTCTTGGGAACAGAGCCTCCATGCTGCCATTCCCCATGCTGGTCCCTGCATCAGTCTGGGCTGGTGATGGTTCTAGTCACAAAGGAAAGGAAGAGATGACCAAGTTTTTGACGGGCTGAGGTAAGACCAGCAGGTGGTTTCTCCAGGGGTGTGAGGGGTCACAGTGCAAGAGTGTGCACCCATGGGTGGGGGTTACTGCTCCCAGTACCACTGAAGTAGGCTCAGGCTCTTCCCATATGTAAGAAGACATCAGTCTCTGCACTCTTGTCATCCCACAGCGCCCCTTGGTGTACACAAATGATAACCTATGTTTAAACTTAATTAATACTTCAAAATCAGCAATGACAGACAACACACTTATTACCTTTGACGTGAAAGTGAATAAGACATAAATATGCAAATCGGTAATAGCATGTGTGAAAAAAATCAAAAGTCAAAAAATCATACTGCTAACCTCTGTTAATAATAAATAAAAAAAGGGGCTCCTGGGTGGTTTAGTCGGTTAAAGGTCCGACTTTCGCTTAGGTCATGATCTCGCGGTTTGTGGGTTCGAGCCCCGCGTACGGCTCTGTGCTGACTGCCAGCTCAGAGCCTGGAGCCTGTTTCAGAGTCTGTGACTCTCTCTCTCTGACCCTCCCCTGCTCACGCTGTCTCTCTCTCTCTCTTTCCTAGAAATAAATAAAACATTAAAAAAAATTTTTAATTAAAAAAATAATAAATAAAAAAATTCACAAAGAAGTAAAAACAGTTCCATTAAAAATGAATAAACAGGCCAATTCATTTATAAAGAAATAGACACTATTATTAGAAAGTATTCCACAAAAAGGTATAAGATGAAGTTAACTTCAAAAATATATACTAACAACCTTCAGAGATTGTAGTTTTATTTGTTTGCTTAATACACATATATGTTCAAATCTTGGATAAACAAGGGAAATTTAAATTCTTATAGAAGCAAATATAACAGTTATACATACACTTGATATATGAAATACAGAAAAGGAAAATTGTGGAATGTTATGAAATCCTGATGCAAATGTTCTAAATCAAATACCAACAGTGAGATTCTATTATGAGGCTAAAGTAATTATATACTGTGACCAAAATTCATTTATTACAAATATAGAGTGGATTACATATTGATAAGTCCTCTAAGATAAGCCATCATATTAGTAAATCAACAGATGAAAATCACCTGCTTTCAATAGACCTTGAGAGATCCTTTGCATAATTAAAAGCAAAGTCCTAATAAAAACCACATAAAATGGAAACAGAGTCATTTATACTGTGAAAACATGCTCTCTCCTACACACAAAGAACTCAGTCCCACAACCATGATATTAAATAGTAGGGTGGAGTTTGGGAGGAAATTTCTACAAGGTGAACAGGCTAATGTGACCTAAACACCATTATTATTCAACCCCTCCCTGCAAGTATTAGACAATGCAAGTGAACAAGAAAAATCACTGCTTGAATCTTGGAATTGAAAGGAATGGACAGGGACTCATTTCAAAAGGCCCAAATATATGATTCATCAGTAGATATTCCATGGCTAGTGCTGCAATGAGAAGAAATCATCCCAAAGAACAGAAAGAACAGGCATTTCTACTAAAGGACAATAAGTAGATTACACTGGTCTGTAAATTTCTAGAAATAGGTAAATGACCAAGGTTGGAGACCCTGGATTCATCAGAGGTCAAGTGGGAGATGAGCACACTGGACCTACACCCCCAGTCCATGAATGTTGGTGCAAAGAACCTTGTGTCTCAACCTGAAGGGCAAGGTGAGCTTTCTTGTGTCCTTTTAGACCCTTTGTCTAAGAAGGAGTTGTTCTGAGCAACCTTGGGGACAGATGGGAAGGAGGAGCCTTCACTTCCAGGTGGCACTGCTGCATGCACCTGGGACCATGGTGGGAGTAGCAGGAGTCTCAGAAGCAGAAATCACAGGCTAAACCTGAGCAGCTGCTGAGGCCTCGCCCTCCCAGCAGATGAGAAAGGGGTTCTGCTTTCAGTTCTCATGGGCCTGGGACTCTGTGTGAGCCCAAGATGCTGTCCCAGGACAGGTAGGGAGGAGCAGCCTCTTCCTCAAGCCTCATCCCAGTGATGATCTGGAGGTGAAAGTTGCCAGACATGGAGCCAAAGAATGAATCAGGGTCCCCAAAGGGTCTAACCATCATAATAGATGAGGATTTAGGGGTAATCTGTGGGAACTGTTGTCACGAGGACAGATACTGGACACTACTGATGTGTTCTGATTCAGAAACACCTGGATTTTGTGTTCCTGTTTCTGCCCTGACCTGTAATGGCATCTGTCCTCAGGACAGCCTGCTCCTGAAACCCAGGAATTTGTGCTCAGTTTGAGAAAATCACACAATATCTTGTTCCCAAGGACAGGAGGAGGCTCCAAGAGACTTCAGAGAATGTGGAAAGACTTTGTAGACAGTATCCTTGATGTGAGTCTCAGGCCCCAGTTTATATGAAACAAAGAAGCAGCTCACTTGATCAAAAAGTCAGGGCTGGATGGGAAGTCCCATTGCTGTGGGGACAGCAGGGTTTTGTCTCACTTCCCCACAGGCCTGGAACACTGTGTCAGCATCTAGAGTAATGTCACCAGATTGACAGTAATAATCAGCCTCATCTTCAACCTGGAGCCCACTGATGGTCAGAGAGCCTGTGTTGCCAGACTTGGATGCAGAAAATCGATCAGGGACCCCTGAAGCTCGATTGCTACTAGCATCGATGAGGAGATTAGGGGCCTTTCCTGAGAGCTGTTGGTACCAGTTTACGCCAAAAATACCAATGTTGGTACTTCCGGTGCAGGAGATGGTGACCTTTTGACCCAAGGCCCCAGACACTGAGGGTGGCTGAGTCAACACAGACTGGGCCCAGGACCCTGGAAGTGGGAGAGATGAAGAGACGGTGATGCTGGGGTCTAGAGACAAGAAGAACCATATCACACATGTGATCCCAGTACCGTTTCCCCTCTGCCCACTCCTAGTCACCTGTGCAGTGTATGAGGAGGGTGAGCAGGAAAGGAGTCCAGGCCACGGTGGAGGTCATCACTGATTCTGTCTTCTGTGGCACCACAGCTGAGCAGACCTCCCCTAATCTGTTCCTTTCTCTTTTCATGCTCTGAGAGAAGGAGGGCCCATCCATGCAAATGCGATCCCCAGCTCTCAGACACTTCACTGCCCTGGGTCAGGTCCCTCTGCCTGCAGACGTCAGAGTGGAGGGCAGGGGAGGAGCTCTGTTGGGTAAGGGGGTGTTGAGGTCCCAGCTGTGAGCCCTGAGCAGAGGGCACAAGCAGTGTCAGGGGGCAGGTCCTAACTCTGATCATCCCTGACTCTTCAGAAACAGGTGGTATGTGCCCCCTGGTGTCCATGCCTGGGCACAGCATTATGTGACATGGTGTCAAGACCCCATCAAAGAGAGTTCCTGCCTGCTCAGTGCTCTGTTCACTGTCCCCTTTCTTCAGGCCAGGCCAAGAGTTCCCCTGTGTGACCTCCCATCACCTAAGGGCACACTTTGTCCTACCCAGGCTCCATATAGTGAGTTTTCCCACAGTTTCCCTGGCTGTTGATGGGGCAGGACTGAGGTGGTGACTCTTGTACAACCACACACATGGGAATCATGACCAGAGGAGCAGTGATGGGTCTACATTGACACATGGCCAGTTCTGTGCAAGGGGCTGATTGCTTTCCTGTTTCCTGGTTCCTATCTGGTTTCAGAGTTCTCCTTTCCCAAACTCCTCTCAGCACTGAGGAGATGGAGAGCAATTTTCTGTAGGTTTTGGACAGAAGCCCTTGTGTGCATTCCTAGAGGAGTTACACTCTGAACATCTTTGTCATATGTCACTACTTCCACCTCCATGAAACAACAGTTTCACACTGTGGTTCGTGATTCCCTCCTAGGATCTGTCCTCCTAGCACACAGTCACAGTCTGCAGATCCCTGTGTGTGACATTGACCTCAGAGCACAAAGGGCAAACCCGCAGGTAGTTCTAGGAGGAAAGGAATGACAGCTGCAGGTGCTCGCACAGGGATCTCATTGCAGGCTTTATGTTTCCGTCACCACTTGGACAGCTGTTAACTGAAAATGAATGTGGGTGATTTCATACAAAAAAAATATCAGCTTAGGAAGTATGATTTAAACTCAATGACACTGTCAATGGGAAAATGCAAGTATAATCACAAGTGTATTTTCACAAATCCATGCTTACTGTAGAGACAATATGGATTGAAATCATAGTTGATACAATGGATGATAAATAATGGAATACATTACTTTTTGTTCATGGTTGAAAGGAGTCTAGGGGCGCCTGGGTGACTCAGTCAGTTAAGCGTCCAACTTCTGCTCAGGTGATGATCTCACTGTTCTTGGGTTCCACCCCACTTCGGGCTCTGTGCTGACTGCCGGCTCCGAGCCTGGAGCCTGTTTCAGATTCTGTATCTCCCTTTCTTTCTGACCCTCCCCTGCTCATGCTATCTCTCTCTTAGAAATAAATAAAACATTTTTTAAAAGGTTTTTTTTAAAGAAAGGAGTATATACACCTGTTTCTAAATCATTTGATTTATTATATTTTTTTTAAATTATGAGTTTGTATATTACGTCTGGTCATGCAATAAAAGTAAGAAAGCCCAAAATGGTGCGCAAGGAAACATCATGAGAAGCCTGTTCTTTTGGACTTTAACCAATATCAGTGGTGGGATTAATGCACATAGAGCTTCCAGGATAGACTGACTAGGGGTCAGACCCATCTCAGGGGTGCAAAAGCAATAGTCACTGTGTCTTGTGTCCAGCATGTTCAGGATTAAAAAAAAAAATTGTTCATTAGCCACCTGTGACTAGAGGAATGAATTTCCATTACCCAAGGTCAATTTGAGCCAGAAAATTCTTTTAACTATCCCACATGTGACTCCAGGTGATGTGGAGTTAAGGGAAACTGTCCCAGACGTCACAGGCCCTGTGGCCCTGAGTAGGAACAGATGTTTCAGCATAGACCCATCCTGGTTGGAGGTGTCACTGGAGTGTCTGGGGAGTGACAGACCAGCCATGAAAGAACCCAGCATGTGGGTCTCATGTTTCTGTGGGCCTCGACCTCCGTGGGAACAGCACTGAGGCTGCTGTCCCAAAAATTAATGTACTGATCAGCCTCAGGCACTGACTGCAGCCCAGAGATGCTCAGACGCTGAGCTGCCCACAGCGATAGAGACTCACCCAAGGGATTCCTAAGCATCAGCCTCATCCCAGGAGAGCAAGTGTTCCTGACATATCCTGCCCTGGTGACAAGACCGCAGTGACACTCAATGTCACTGAGTTTCCAGTTGATGGGGATTCTGCTTCCTAGATTGTGATGCTCAAGATGCCTGGGTGAGCACAGATTGGCTTATGGTGGGACAAGAGAAGATCAGGAATCACAGAATCCAGGACACTATACACTCATAGAGATGAGATAGGTGTGTGTGTGTGTGAGTGTGACCAAAAATGAGGCCAGGTAGCCCTTAGTTCTTCTTAGGCTTCTCCACACACTGAGGAAGGGCTTTCCTTCTGAGGATTCTGCATTTAAAGGTCAATGGCTTTTTTTTAATTTAATTTTTAATTTACATACAAGTTAGCATATAGTGCATCAATGATTTCAGGAGTAGATTCCTTAATGCCCCTTACCATTTAGCCCATTCCTCCTCCCACAACCCCTTTAGTAACCCTCAGTTTGTTCTCCATATTTATGAGTCTCTTATGTGTTTGTCCTCATCCTGTTTTTATATTATTTTTGCTTCTCTTATGCTCATCTGTTTTATATCTTAAAGTCCTCATATGAGTGAAGTCATATGATATTTGTCTTTCTCTGACTGACTAAATTTGCTTAGCATAATACCCTGTATTTCCATCTATGTAGCTACAAATGGCAAGATTTCATTCTTTTTGATGGCCAAGTAATACCTCATTGTGTGTGTGTATCTTCTTTATCCATTCATTCATCGATGGACATTTGGGCTCTTTCCATACTTTGACTATTGTTTAGAGTGCTGCTATAAACATCGGGGTGCTTGTGCCCCTTCGAAACAACATATAAAGGTCAGTTTCTTAAATATCATATCAGCTGTAGGACGATTTATTAGGCAATTAGATCTCCTTTGACAGCAGAACTGTTAACACTTCCCTGAATCAGAAGTCCAGGTATTGTCTGGGGCGCCTGGGTGGCTTAGTCGGTTAAGCGTCCGACTTNAGGACGAAGAATATGAGGGATTTCATACAGCTCTGTATTCCGGTTACTCTCCTCCCTAGAGATGGACCCTGGAATATGGGAAGTACAGCAATATCACTTCCAATTTTCTCTGAAATCCTGATGTGGAGACACAGTTAAGACCTGAATAGCCAGAGGCAGAAGTTGACCCTGAGGGACGCAGGAGCAGAGGGGAGAAGAGGAAGGAGGGTGTGTGTGAGATGTTGTCAGAGAGTCTGTAGAGTCTGATCCAGGTTCATGTGTAGCTGTTCAGAGGGAAGAGACTGTGTCTGTGACCAGGGTTATTGTCAATATATCAGCTGTGGATATATCAGTAGTGACAGGAGGTCACACTTTATGGGACATGATATTAGAAATGACATGTCGATGAATGTTTGCCAGGCAACAGGTTCAGTTGCCGACACAGTATTTATTACTATTCATCGTCTAGACCCCATGGGGACGTGCAGTTGCGCTATGTTATGTCATCCTGAACTTCTTCCTGAGATGCTGTGCTGTCCCACTTTACAGGCATAATCTGGGTATTCTCTTTCCTCTGTTCAAGAACAGATTTTTCTGAAGTTATGGAATCCTTGGATATATCTCCACGTATGTTTCTCAATGAAATGAGGCTGAAGCCACAAATGTATGGCTGACTAATCTTTGACAAAGAAGGAAAGAGTATCCCATGGAAAAAAGACAGCCTCTTTTTTTTAAATGTTTTTACTTATTTTTGAGACAGAGACAGAACATGAAAGGGGGAGGGGCAGAGAGACAGGGAGATACAGAATCTGATACAGAATCTGAGCTGTCAGCACAGAGCCGGACACGGGGCTCTAAACCATGAACGTGAGATCATGACCTGAGCCGAAGTCAGAGGCTTAACCAGCTAAGCCACCAAGGTGCCCTAAAAGACAGCCTCTAACAGATGGTGCTGGGAGAACTGGACTGCAACGTTCAAAAGAATGAAATTATATCACTTTCTCACACCATACAGAAAAATAAATTAAAAATGGATAAAGGACCTGAATATGAGACAGGAAACCAACAAAACCCTAGAGGAGAAAGCAGGAAACAACCTCCTTGACCTCAACCACAGCAATTTCTTACTTGATACATCCCGAAAGACAATGGAATCAAGAGCAAAAATGAAATATTGGGACTTCATCAAGATAAAAAGCTTCTGCATGGCAAAGGAAACAATCAGTAAAACTAATAGGCAACTGACGGAATGGGAAAAGATAGTTGCAAATGGCATATCAGATAAAGGGCTACTATCCAAAATCTATAAGGGACTCACTAAACTCTTTACCCGACAAACAAACAATCCAGTGAAGAAATGGGTAGAAGACATGAACAGACACTTCTCCAAAGAGGTCTTCCAGATGGCCAACAGACACATGAAACGATGCTCAGCATCCCTCCTCATCAGGGAAATACACATCAAAACCACACGGAGATACCACCTAATGCCAGTCTGAGTGGCTAAAATGAACAAATCAGGAGACTCTAGATGCTGGTGAGGATGTGGAGAAACAGACACCCTCGTACACTGTTGGTGGGAATGTAAACTAGTGCAGCCCCTCTGGAAACAGTGTAGAGGTTCCCTAAAAAATTAACAATAGAACTCCCTTATGACCCAGCAATAGCACTGCTAGAAATTTAGCCAGGGGATAGAGGAGTGCTGATGCATAGGGGCCCATTACCCCAATATTCACAGAAGCGTTCTCAATAGCCAAAATATGGAAAGAGCCTAAATGTCTTGAGGTTGTAGCAGGGAATTCTGGTTTATGTTTTTAGACTGTCCTTTGTCATTGTGTTATTACTTTTCTCTTTTCTTTTCTTCTTTTTTATTTTTTGTTTATTTTATTTTTTGTATTTGTCTTCCCTCCTTCCATTTTTTTCTTTTTTGTATTTTTTCATTTTTTGTCCCTTCCTTTTTTTTTTCTTTTTTTCATTTCAGTTTGCGTGTTTATTGGAGTTGTCTGTGTGTTTGTGTGCCTTTGTTCCCTATGTGGTTGTCTGTCCGTTTTCTTTTCCAGGGCTATATCAAGAAACAACCCAAAGTACACCTGGTGGAGAGTCCCAAATACCACTACGAGTTGGGAAACAAAATAAGCAAAGTCTCAACAAGAGAAACCAAAAGACACCATTGTAAGAATTCATCACCACTAAACCAGCCCTACAAGAAATCCTGAGGTGGACTCTCTGAGGAAAATGTTGCAAGGAACGCAAGATACCAGAGACACCACCACAGGCATGAATCGCACAAACAAGACAATGACTCTAAACCCTATATTTCAGTAATAACACTAAATGTAAAAGGACTAAATGCTCCAATCAAAAGATATAGTATAGCAGAATNACACCCTCGTACACTGTTGGTGGGAATGTAAACTAGTGCAGCCCCTCTGGAAACAGTGTAGAGGTTCCCTAAAAAATTAACAATAGAACTCCCTTATGACCCAGCAATAGCACTGCTAGAAATTTAGCCAGGGGATAGAGGAGTGCTGATGCATAGGGGCCCATTACCCCAATATTCACAGAAGCGTTCTCAATAGCCAAAATATGGAAAGAGCCTAAATGTCTTGAGGTTGTAGCAGGGAATTCTGGTTTATGTTTTTAGACTGTCCTTTGTCATTGTGTTATTACTTTTCTCTTTTCTTTTCTTCTTTTTTATTTTTTGTTTATTTTATTTTTTGTATTTGTCTTCCCTCCTTCCATTTTTTTCTTTTTTGTATTTTTTCATTTTTTGTCCCTTCCTTTTTTTTTTCTTTTTTTCATTTCAGTTTGCGTGTTTATTGGAGTTGTCTGTGTGTTTGTGTGCCTTTGTTCCCTATGTGGTTGTCTGTCCGTTTTCTTTTCCAGGGCTATATCAAGAAACAACCCAAAGTACACCTGGTGGAGAGTCCCAAATACCACTACGAGTTGGGAAACAAAATAAGCAAAGTCTCAACAAGAGAAACCAAAAGACACCATTGTAAGAATTCATCACCACTAAACCAGCCCTACAAGAAATCCTGAGGTGGACTCTCTGAGGAAAATGTTGCAAGGAACGCAAGATACCAGAGACACCACCACAGGCATGAATCGCACAAACAAGACAATGACTCTAAACCCTATATTTCAGTAATAACACTAAATGTAAAAGGACTAAATGCTCCAATCAAAAGATATAGTATAGCAGAATGGATAAAAAAAACAAAATCCACCTATTTGCTGTCTACAAGAAACGCATTTTAGACCTGAGGACAACTTCAGACTGAAAGTAAGGAGATGGAGAAATATCTATCATGCTACTGGAAGTCAAAAGAAAGCTGGAGTAGCTATACTGATATCAGACAAACTAGACGTTAAAGTAAAGACATTTACAAGAGATGAAGAAGGGCATTATAAAATAATTACAGGGTCTATCCGTCAGGAAGACCTAACAATTACAAATATCTATGTACCAAATATGGAAGCACCTAAATATATAAAACAATTAATCACAAACAGAAACAAGCTTAAAGATGAGAATGTGCTAATAGCAGGGGACTTTAATACTCCACTCACAGCAATGGACATATCAACTAGACTTAAAATCATGAAAGAGACAATGGACTTGAAGGACACTTTGGACCAGATGGATCTAACAGTTATATTTAGAACTCTGCATCCTGAGGCCATGGAACTCACTTTCTTCTCAAGGGCACATGGCACATTCTCCAAGATAGGTCACATACTGGGACATAAAGCAGCGCTCAATAAATATAAAAGAATTGAGATTATACCATGCACACTTTCAGATCACAATGTATGAACCTTCAAATCAATCGCAGGAAGAAGTCTGGAAAACCTCCAAAAACATGGAGGTTTAAGAACACCCTATTAAAGAACAAATGGGCCAGTCAGGCAATTAGAAATGAAATTTAAAAATATATGGAAACAAATGAAAATGAAATGAAAATGAAAACACAACAATCCAAAANCCTAAGTGTCCATCAACTGATGAATGGATAAAGAAGATGTGGTTTATATATTGAATGGAATACCACTTAACAATGAGAAAGAATGAACTTCTGCCATTTGCAGTGATGTGGACGGAACTGGAAGGTATTATGCTTTGTGAAATAAGTCTGTCAGAGCACAGATATCATATGTTTTCACTCCTGTGTGGATCTTGAGAAATTTAATAGAAAACCATGGATGAAGGGAAGGGTGAAAAAATAGTTACAAAGAGAAAGGGAGGGAGGCAAACCACAAGAGACTCTTAAATACAGAGAACAAACTGAGGGTGGATGGGGGGCGAGGGAGAGCAAAAATGAGTGATGGGCATTGAGGAGGGCACTTGGGATGGGCACAGGGTGTTATATGTAAGCCAATTTGACAATAAATTATTTTTAACAAAAGAAAAAAAAGAAGATGTGGTTTACCTATACAATGGAATACTACATGGCAATGAGAAACAATGAAATCTGGCCATGTGTAGCAACATGGATGGACCTTGAGGGTGTTCTGCTGAGCGAAATAAGTCAGGCAGAGAAGGACAAATATCATATGTTTGCATGTATAGGAAGATTAGGAGGAACTTAACAGAGGATCGTTTGGGAGAAGAAGGGGGGGTAATCGCGGGGGAGAGGGAGGGAGGCAACCATGAGAGACTCTTGAATGCTGAGAACAAACTGAGGACTGATGGGTATGGAGGAGAAATGAAGGGGGGGTGATGAGCATGGAGGAGTGCACTTGTTGGGATGAACACTGGGTGTTATATGGAAACCAACTTGACAATAAACTATTTTTTAAAAAAGCCAGAGATCAAACACTGTATAACTACCAAGTGCAGGAAGGTGCTTGAAATGTTTGTTACCATCTAAACTAACACATGGTAAAGATATCAATAGTATTGACATGTGCACAGACAAAAGTTCAGAGATGTTGACCAGAGGATAATTCATATTGAGGGGAATGGGAACCACCTAAGTGAAACCTTAGGGGAGAAAGTTGTCAAGGACCATCAGTACTCCCCCAGATGTGTGCCTGGCCCACCTCTGAGCTCCCAGTGTGAGAAACTGAATGAGGAAGCTTGGGAAGATGCATGAACCTTAAACGGGACATTGGCTCCCTTAGGATGAAACATTTTCTTTCTATTGTGTAGTTGTTTCCATACATCTACTCCACATATGTGCCCTTTTTCTGTTTCTGGTCTTGGACAAAAGCAGTTAGGAGGAGAAGGTGAAAAAAGAAATAAGGAACAGATTATCAGGAAGGACATAAAGAATGTGGTCCAGGAAAGTGCTCTACCTGCGGCAGGTGAATAAAATAGGAAGGTTCTTTTGCAGAAACCCCAGTGAGGGTGGGATTTCTTCCCTGTCCTCTGACACGTGTAATAGAGTGAGGAGAAATAGATAAATTACCCTGATGGGGAGGAGCTCAAACATCTAAGGATGCCCTGGAGAGGAAAGAAGGTGAAGCCAGGAAGGGCAGGAGGAGGAAGGAGAATCTGAGGCAGAAATAAAGGCCACCGTCTTCCCAGTTCGTCATGGGTTCCCCACACAGAGCCCCTGGCCCTCCACAGAGAAACTGTCCAAGGAACCTAAAGAATGTGGTGGAACGAATGTCTGAACGTGTGAGGAAGCTGAATGGACACAGAAAACTCATGGGAAGATTGATCCAACTACAGCTCAGGCCACTCTCAGCTCAAAGAAGTCCCTGTGAGCTCAAGCTCCTGTTGTCTCTCCCATGGTGTGTGTTCCAGTCTGGGGAGTTGTACCTCCTCATTCCTCTCAGGATACCGCTCAAACCTTCTTCCCATGAGAAGAGCCCTTACCCCCATGGGATCCCAGGTATTTGATCACCTAGCCAGGGGCCTTAATAGCGCTGACATTTCTACTGCTGTGACTTCTGCCTCCAGAGTGAGAGCAGGCGGAAGTTCTGGAATCCCACGTGAAGTGAGACACCACCTCCTGCAGTTGAAGGCAAGGACTCCTCTCTGAGCTGTACTTGGGTAGCAGTCAGTAATCTGACATGGACTGTGTGGTGCAAATTAACATGGGATTATGTAGGAAATGTGACAACACAGCTTTGTGAGGGCCACTATGGGGACGGGAGAGTCTTGCTAACTCCTCCTCTTCAATCTTGAGAATAGTCATTCCTGCAAATACAGTACTGCTATTGCCCATGTACAGCTCCCACATCACTATTGGCTGGGTGTGGTTCTGATCACAGGGTGAGGAAAGACATGATCTGAGCTCCATGTGGACTGAGAGAGGACATTTATCATCCAGTTTCTCCATGGTGTTAGAGGAGTCACAGTGCGGGAGAGTCACACATAGGCAGGAGTCATTCCTGCCTACACTGGAGCAGGCTCAGGATCTTCCCATATAGAAGGGAGGTGGGCATCAGTCTCCACTCTGTTGTCAGGCCCACAGTGCCCTCTGGTGGCCAAAGCATCACAACATGTATTTAAACAACAGCTGGCACTATAAGCTGGTGACCTGCTCCTGGTAGCTTTTCCTACATCTACAGTAGGAAGACTGGGTGTTGGAACCAGTGATTTCCCAGGTCTCCTGTCTGTGGGGTCACCATAGCCTAGAGGATCCCCAGTTGTCCTGCTGTATCCTTACTTCTGCCACATCTCCAGACACATCAGTGGTCCCCACTCTTACTAGGTCATGGTTTTCACTCTCCATTAGGGATTCAAGATGCACAGCTGACAAACTCATGAATTACTTTTTTGTTAAATATTTAAAAAAATTCTATTTTGGGTCTGTAGGACATTTACTACAGGGTTCCTGATTAATACTTAACTATAATTGGCCACACAGAATTATTTTGGTGAATAAATTTGTGCCAGTTACAAGTCCAAATAATCTCATATTTGTTATCCTGTTTTCTGTACTGAACATGATAATTGTCACCATATAGAGATGAAAAGTCTCTAATATCCTGTTAGGGATAGGGCAGAAATTCTCTAAGTGACGTCTGCATGTGTGGCATCAATGGCTGGTGTTGTCACATGATGCTGGCTTTTGTCACAAGCAAGGAGGACCTAGTGAGAGCCCAGGCAGCACAAGCAGAGGGCTTTGCTTCCCATTCATACTGACCTTGAGCTTATGTGTAAGGTAATCCTGTCAACCCATATCTGAGAGTATTGGCCAGTTTGATGTCCAGCATGAAGGCCACAATTTAGCAAATATCCCAAGTTCATCAAGGTATCTTTGGACCTTCGGAAACATCTAGGATCCAAGAACCCTCTGGTTAATTGAGACTGAGTAGAATCTCAGAAGTTGTTGGGAAAAGTTCCCTTTCAGTGACAACAAAAGAACACTATTTGCCATGAACTTTGGAAAATCTCTGCAAGTTCCACTCAAATTCACTATAAATCTAAAACTTTCTTAAAATTAAAGTCTATTCAATAAAAAAAGAGAGTAAGAGCTTTGTGAAAATCATATAGCAAAGAAAAAAATGGGGGGAGGGGAGAGACAACTTAAATTTCTAGCAAGCACAAGGAAATAAAAAGGGCAAAGAAGAAACCAACTTCCCACCATAATAAATGAAACAGTAGAACAAAGAGATCTTGGGACACCTGGAGGGCTCAATCACTTGAGTATCTGACTCTTGATCCCAGCTCAGGTCTTGATCTCAGGGTTGTGAGTTTAAGCCCCCTACTGGCCTCTGTGCTGGGTGTGATGCCTACTTAAAAAGGGCAGGAGGGACCATAAAGGAACTATAGATCTAATTGGAACATCAACATCTTGTTTGTAAATGACAGACTAGTTCAAGCAATTACAAACTTTTGAATGAAAATGGGTAATGTATCTACATCCAAAAGAAATGACAAAAAAGAAAAAAATCTTACTGTTAACACCTATCAATAATAGATAAAAAGGATACTTTCCTAGGAATATAAAAAAATTCTAATAGAAATAAATGGATAACAGACCAATTTCTAAGGGAAAAAAGTGAAACATTATTGTGGAACTATTCTACAAAAAGATGTAAGCTCCAGTTAGTTTCACAGAAAAAATAAACAAGCCTTCTGAGATTGGGTGATTTCATTTCTGGCTTCATATTATACATATTTTTTTGAAACAGTGAAAATCTAGGATAATTAAATTTAAATGTAAATAAATACAAAGCAAGTATAATAGAAATAACTACACTTGATAAATAAAATAACAAAGAAAATTACAGGCTAATATGAAATATCAATGTAAATATTCTAAATTAAATACCAACAAAGAGATTCCAATATCACATTCATATATGGATACATCAGGATTATATACGATTTATTACAGATATACAGTTGGGTTCAATATTGATAGATCTTTTAATATTCAGACATTATATTAATAGATGAATGGATACAATTTTATTTCCTAAGT
This sequence comes from Crocuta crocuta, assembly GCF_008692635.1. Taxonomy (NCBI): domain Eukaryota; kingdom Metazoa; phylum Chordata; class Mammalia; order Carnivora; family Hyaenidae; genus Crocuta; species Crocuta crocuta. Next base: position 521,384 of record NW_027529573.1, read on the forward strand.
AGAATTTGGAGGAGACTTTGACCAATCTAAAATGAACTTCTCATTTTAAAAAAACACATAAAATAGAAACAGTCAAATACATTTGAAATATGGTAATACGTTCTTTCCCACACACATGTATTTACTGCAGCCAGCACCTTAGTGAATGAGGTGAAGGGCAAGAATATTCCACAAGATCAGAAACAGGTAAATGTGACCTTTAACTCCATTATTACCCAACCTCCTTCTGCAAGTATTAGACAATGCAATTAGACAAGAAAAATCACTTGCTAAATGGATCTTAATATTGATGGGAGTGGACATGTAGTCATTCCAAAAGAATCAAATATACAATTTGGCAATAAATACTCTGGGGGCTGGTGCAGCAGTGACAGAAGAAATCTCCCCAAAGAGGACAAACAACATTGAGGACTAAAGAGAGGATACCACAGCTCTGGAAACTTCTAGAAGTAGATAAATGACCAAGGATTGAGATGCAGGATTCTTCACAGTTAGGGTGGGAATTGAGCACAGTTGGACCTGCCCACCCAGAGTCCATGAACTTCAGTGCAAAGAGATTCTGTCTCACAACCTGATGAGAGTGATGGCATTTCTGTGCCCTTTGAGACCCTTTGTCTAGGAAGGGGTTGCTATGAGTGACTTTGGGAACAGAAGGGAAGGAGAAACTCTCACTCCCAGGTGATGTCTTTGGATGGACCTGGGCCCATGGTGGCATCAAGAGGAGCAGCAGAAGGAGAAGACTTAAGATGAGACCAAGCAGCTGCTTAAGGTCTGTCTCCCAGCAGATGAGAAAGAAGTTGTGACCTTAATTCCCATGAGCCTGTGGCTCTATGTGAGCCCTGAGATGCTGTCACAAGATGAACAGTAAGGAGCAGCCTTGTCCTCAGTTCTCAGCCCAGTGATGGTTGCTAGACATGGAGCCAGAGAATAGATCAGTGTCCTCAGAGGGTCTAACATCGCAATAGATGAAGATTTGGGGTCCCTTTCATGGGAGCTGTTAGTACCAGGACACATACTGTACACTGTTGGTGTGTCCTGACCCAGACACAGCTGGATTCTGTGTCCCTGGTTCTTCTCTGACTCACCATGGCCTCTGTCTCCTGGGCAGCCTTCCACTGACACCCAGGCATTTCAGCTGGATTTGAGAAAAATCACACAATCTGTTGCTGCCAGAGACGGGCTTAGGGTCAGAATTTTCAAAAATTGCCAAAATACTGTGGATGGTGTACCATGAGGTGGTTCTCAGACCACAGTTCAGGCCAAACAAATAAAGGGAGCAGTGGAGTTGGCTGAAGATTTGGGGCTGCTCAGGGGAAGCCTATCGCTGTCGGGACAGCAGGTTTTTGTCTCACTTCCCCACAGGCCTGCAGCACTGTGTAATTAATAACTCTGTCGTCAAAGTATTGGCAGTAATAATCAGCCTCATCCTCAGGCTGGAGCCCATTGATGGTCAGAGAGCGAGAGTTGCCAGACTCTCAGCCAGAGAACCGACTGGGGACCCCAGAAGGACAATTGTTATTACCATAGATGAGGAGTTTGGGGGCTGCTCCTGGGAGTTGTTGGTACCCGTGTATAAATGCACCACCCCCCAAATTGGAGTCGCTGACAGTGCACAAGATAGTGACTGTATGCCCCAGAGCTCCAGACACTAACGGCAGCTGAGTCAGCACAGCCCAGGATCCTGAAAGGGAAAGAGACACAGAGAACATGATGCTAGGGTCTAGAGGCAGGAGGAGGATGTGGGGCCCCACCTGTTCTCTCAGAGCCCCTTCCCCTGTCCCCACATCCAGTCATCTGTGCAGTGAGTGAGGAGAGTGAGGAGGAGAAGAGACCAGGCCATGGTGGAGACCTTCACTGATCTTGCCTTCTGTGGCCCCCAGCTGAGCAGGCCTCCCCCAATCTCTCCCTTCTTCATCCTATGAGATAGGGAGGGCCCATCCATGCAAATGATACCCCAGCTCTCTGAAATCTCACTGGTCCTGGGTCCCTTTGTCTGAAGGTGTCACGGAGGTGGGCAGGGAAGTGGCTGTGTGGGGCCAGAGGGTGGAGGGGTTACAGCTGTGAGTCCTGAGCAAGACACAGGCAGTGTCAGATGGCAGGTCCCAGCTCTGATCACCTTTGACACCTCAGAAACATGCCCTGATTGCCCCCTGGTGTCCAGGCTCAGACACACCATTGTGTGACATGGTGACCAGAGCCAGACACAGATCCTGCCTCCCCTGTCTGTCCACTGTCTGATGCCTTAGGGTCAGGCCATGTGTCTCTTATATAAACTCCTCTTAGATCAGGATCAACTCCAGAGAAGTGATGGGTCCCCATGGACACATGACTCCTGTGCAGGACACTAGGGCTTTTCTCTTATGTGATTCCTTCCGGGTTTCCAGAGCCCTCCTTCCTCTGAGATTCCCACAGCATTGTGGAGATCAGGAACTCTTCTTTCCAGGTTGTGGGTAGAAACTCTCATGTGCATTCCTAGAGGGGCTACACCCTGACAATCTTTGTCGTCTCTCAGTATTTCTATCAGTTTGAAACAGTTCTCCACACACTGTGGGCTGTGAATCCCTCCTAGGATCTGTTCTCCCAACACACGGACAAGTCTGCAAGAGCCCTGCCAGGTGAGGCTGTGTGTGGCACTGACCTCAGAGCACAAAGGGTCCACTGTCTGAAAATTCCAGGTGGGACGGAGTGAAAGCAGCAGACACACTGACAGAATTTATGTGTTAGTCACCACGTAGCCAACCGTGCACATAAAATATGTGTGTGTCATTTTTATGGAAATTAACTCAAAATTTATTTAATCTCAATGCTCATATCGTTGTGAATATGCAGGTACAGTCACTGATACACTTTTCCCATACCTGTGCTTACAGCAGAGAGAACATGGATGGAAATTGTGACGAATGACACGGGTAGGACCACAATGGAAAAGGAATGACTTCTTCTTGTTCCAAAAGGAATCCATGAACTTTTACTAAGGTGGTTTGATTTCTTCTTATTATTTATTTATTTACTTACTTATAAGTTTTGGATCCAGGGTCTGTTCCTGCAGGAAGGGAAGCCCACCACTTTGCCCAACGAAACCCCCTGAGGGGCTTGTTCCGATGAACTTCAGAGCCATCTCAGCGATGGAATTACCAAACACACACACAGCTTCCAGGTTGGAGGGATTAGGGGTCAGACTCGTCCCTGGGGTAGGCAGAGCCATGGTCCTTGTGCCTTATGCCCAGCATGTTCAGGATAGAGCAATTGTTCATTCAGACACCCATGACTAGAGGAATGAATTTGTATTACCAAGGTCATCTGCACCAGACATTTCTGTCAAAGGTCCCACATGTGAGTGGAGGAAAGGCGAAGATAATGGGGACTGTGTCTCTGAGGTCACAGACTTCCCACATACTTCATTAGTATGTGGTTTAAGTTATACATTTATTGTTACTTTTCCATGTATTATGTATTAAAATAAGAGTTTTTACATACTGTCACATAAATTGCATTGTGCTTCAGTCCTCCATTTCGATGTACAATGAATAATTGCACTAATTGGTGTTCTTGACAGAAACATCATGTGATGAGGGAGCATAAGGCAAGCTGACAGACCGCAAACACCCTCCACCCCCACCCCCCAACCCCCGTGGGATATGTGTGACATTCCTCTGGCACTCCTGGCTGCCCAAGAACAAAGGAAAGGGGGAAAAACAATGGTTAACTCATAGAGCTCATAGTTCTGTAGGACCTAAGTCTCCATCACCCCTCCATAGTAATGTGGGAAACAAAGCAGAAAGAAATGGCAGATAGAACTAAATTTCCTTATAATCTGCACCCCTTTGACATATACTTGAGGCTGGCAGAGTAGAATGTTTCTCCAGGAACTCCTTACTGTTTTAAGGTTAATGTTTTGCTAACGGGTAAAACAACCTTAGCTTGACAATAGCTAGACCTCCAGTATCCTGTGAGTCTTCTTTAGCACATTAAAATCTCACTAAAAACTTCCCCTGGACTTTACTTCCCCTGTAGCAGGATTCTCACACAGAGAGTCCTGACATTAAGGCTTTTCTTTCCAGGAAGCAACTTTATTCCTGCCAGCACGGCTCAGTTGGGTTCATACCCAAAGAACTGAGCCCCGAACGCCATGTGGCATAGTTTTTTATATATATATATATTTTTTTACTTCTTTGTCTCCCACATATGGTAATACACAAATATATGATCTGATTAAGTGGTCTCATGTTACAAGGTCGTGAGGGATGTTGTCACATAAGGGTATAGCCAGGTTGCCTTGAGATTTTTTTTCTTTCCTTAGGGAGGGGACCCTACCACATTCCCTCATTTGTTGCTCAGATCCCTCTATTTAAGTTCAAAGAGCATCATCTTGGTTTAGAGGTTTATATAGGCTGTCCCTTCCATTTATCTAGTATAGTCCACCTGGGCCCGCCATTTGATAGCTGCGTTGACATTGTCCCAGGTTTAGGAGAGATAAGAGAAGTTAAACAAGGGGTGAGGATCTGGCTTAAGGTGATCTAGGGCCCCCCACCATTGGGTTTTCAGGGCAGTTGAGTTATAAAATCTTTGGCCTAGGCATGTTGTGTTAGGCATGGCCTAACAGAGACAACGATGAACTTATTCCCCACGAGGCAAGACAGTTTTTCCCAATAATTGAGCTTTTGAGAAGCCAAACCCTGGTAGTAGAACCGGGGTATTTTGCTTTACTATAAGGTTTGTGGGGATCTAATTTTCTAGTCTCTTACAGCCATTGTTTTCCCATGTTGGTACCAACGAAGTATCCTATCCACAAAAGGAAGGTGAGTGTTAACATTTCCAGCCAGCCAGAGCTGGCTTGGCCAACCCTATGGCAAAGAGTAGAGCAACAATCACAATAGTGAGAAACAACATGTGACAGTGCATCACGGTAAGGAAACATATAGAAAATAAGGACAGTGTTTTGTTTCATTGGAACATCGATTCCTCAAGCTTCTACCCTGCATAGATTAGTCAGCTTCCAGAGTGACTAAAGCAGGGCTGCAGTTTCCTGGAGCCTCTGGAGATGCAGATTGCTTCTTACATATGGTCAGCTTGCATAGTGTTGATGGATCAGGAATGCACTCCCAGTTTTGAGATCCTGGCTTCATTCTGCTGTAGTGAATCCAGGGACCCACACTGCATACCTTTACTGCAGTAAAGGTAGACAAAATGACAGTGAATGGGCTCCTCTAGAGGGATTTTAGGGTTTGGACATTTCACTCCTCTATCCATATTGCATCTCCTGGTTTAAAGGAGTGAGCGGCTGTAGACAGAATCACAGGTAATGCTCCCTGACCCTGGTGTAAGGTGGTTAGGGTACAGCCAAGAGCCCGCATCCATTATCTTAGGGTTAGATTGTCTATCTCATTTAGACCCGCCACTTATGCCCTTGATAATGGGGGAGGGTGCCCATAAAGGATTTTACAAGGGAAGAAGGCCATCTGTTTCTTTAGCCTCCCACTTGCAGGTACAGTCTGTTTCCCTAAAGGTCCCTTCTCTCTCCCTGCCTAATGTTACCCTTTTCCCTATTTATTTCTCCCCTGGAATAGGGCCTGTAACTGCTGCTAGGGAACAGGGACAATGACTATTCTGACTTCTTCAAGCTGATAAGGGATGGTGTAGGGGTACAGCAGTTAGAGTCTACCCAATTGTCAGTCGAGTGGCCCACAGTATGGTTTTACAGGAAGGCTGACAGGCATGAGGCAGCATAAACATTAGCAGACAAAGAGTAAAACACAAAGTAAAGATTATACTGACCAACAAGATGGCATCTTAAGATAATGTCTACAGTTTCCAAACATGTCAAACAATCTAAGAGAGACCCTGACTTTGTAAACAACATATGTCAGGGAATCTCTCATAACCCAGATCATGGAGGAACAGAAGCAGTAAGTAATCAGTGGTGGCTCTATTTCCAAGAGTTTGGCCCTAACTTAATTTAAAAAAATTTAAAGCATCTAATGCTTGTGAGGTGTTATTTAGAGTTTTGCTGAGTATATGCAGACATTTTCCTTTATTTTGAGATAAAACTTTTCCAAGAGCCAAGAGTTCTACTAGAGAAAGAGTTAAGGCAGCCATTTACCATTTTTAATTTGCAAATTTTAAGGTAAGCCAAGCCAAAATTTGCAAATTTTAAGGTATTATTTTATAAGGCATAGTTTTTATTACTTTTTGTGCCTTTTCTGTCTTGTAGGGGAAGACCTTTCCCTAATTAGTAAAAGTATTAATCCATATCAACAAATGTTGGAATTTCTTTGACCTTGGCATATGAGTGAAACCTAATTGTCAGTCTTTTCTGGATAGCCCCCAGTTCATTGATTGCCTGAGAGAGCAAGTTTGTGGTGAAAATATTGTTTCTAAGACATACTTCACAGGCTGATACTATTCGCAGACTGTTCTTGACAAAATTTTTTCCAATAAACATCCTTTGGGCCATTTGATAAGTTTTGTCTCTCCCTAAATGAAAGTCCTGATGCTGTGTTTGAATGATCCTTCAGCTCTGTGAGCTTGGTAATAGCAATTGCCCTGCTCTATTTGTAACCATTTCAAGGGCTGGAGACAGTGTCTAGGAGTCAGACCCCAGTTTATTTATTTATTATTTGGGGAGGTTGGGTGGCAGTGTTACAAAACCTGGTCTGGATCACCTGGCAGAAGAACCAAGCAGCACTTGAAGGTTTTGGAAGGTAGGAGGTTTATTTTACACCAGTGGGCTCATATGAGATCACTCTCCACAGGTCTGAACCCAGAGCATAAGGAAAGGGAACAATTTATAGTCTGTTATTTCTGCATTCCTCATTTGTAGCAATTTGGTGAGCAACAAGCAGGGTGGGAAGAAGAACCTGGATGGGGAGTCTTCAGTCAGGAACAGGAATTTCCCTATCAGTCCTGTCAGGCATCTTATAATAGATTTTTTTCCCCTATCAGCAGTAGCTGGGATTGAGTCTCCTTTAATAATTGATGTAGCAGCAAACTCTTTTCCTGAACCCTAGTATCTACAGCCTACAATATCCAGTAATTTTCAAAAACTTACATAATTGTTTATCTGTCTTGGAGTTAGTAGCACCATAGTGTCTAATTTACTCATAATGTCCCTTTATAGCAAGGGAGTAAGGTTCTCTGGCATTATCAGAAAAGAATGAGAAAAAATTAGGTTTTTCCATATACATCCCAGGGGCTGAGAGAAAATTTTAGTTAGAAGTTTTCTGGAGATGCCTCTAATCGTCATGCTGCATTTGGATAGCTGGCCTGGAGTGGAAAAGACAGAAAAGGTAGCTCTGGTGTTAAGAAGGAAATCAACCAATTTTCATTCTATACTTAGAGTTACCCGAGGCTCTGGGTTTCTGATACACAGTACGTGTAGTGGAGCCACCGTGAAGAGCCTCAGTTCTCGGTTAGTCTCTTCCAAGGACATTGCTTATCTGAGCCATCACACATAGAGGTCCCCTAGGGGCATTAAGATCTCCAGTGACTGTTTCCATACAAGGGGCATGGCTCATGGGGTTTTCATTTTGGTTGTCTCCCTCTGAGGGCATTCTCATTTTTAGTGCTCTGAACAGCCATATAAATGGCACCTTGGGAAGCCAAGTCGTAAAGCCACAAAGAAGGCCTCAGAATTTTTTAAGCCTCCTTTTGTTTTGTTTGCAATACACCCAATAGGCAGTTCCTAAGAGCTCCTCCAGGGTCTCTTCAAGGCCAACAGCCAATTTTTGCATTTTCTTTGAATATCTAGTGCTGATTGAGTGACAGATTTGTCCTCTCAAATCATTTCAGCCTTAGGGATGTCAGAGGAGATAGCCATATATTTAATGAGAGTCTTCCTCTACCTCTCCTGGAAGGCCATTGGCTCTCATTTTGTGTTTGTAAAATAGTGGCTAATTTAATATAGTTTAAGGGCTAAATCTTAGATTTCCTTAAATTTTTTAAAAACATCCGTCTCATTAAGAGTCTGATTTAACAAAAGCATTATACCTTTTCAGGTCAACTCAAAAACATATGTGCTGGGAGCCGCACCGGCCTCTCTGGATGGCAGTCACAGCAAGGAAATGGCAGTGTTTGGACAGCTCCAGCCACGAGAAACGAAAACTGGTATCTTTTTCTGCTACTGCTGGCTCATGTTGGAAATGAGGCTGCTGGTATTGACCGGGCCTCACAATATTCCATATCGGACCGATATTCCTAACATAGATACCTCATAAGGAAAAGCATATTCCTGCCTTTACAAAAGAGATTTTAGATGAAAGCTCTGTGGGTGATTGTCAAAAGGCTCTTCCTATGGGCCTTGCAGATCCAAAACTTAGATAATAAAGAGGGTTAAGAACACAAGAGTTACAATTGAGCCTGGTCCCAAGACAAAGAGCCTAATTTAGAATTAAGGAACAAATGGGGGCAGACCTTAAGTTAACACTTACACCTTCTTCTAACTGGTGATGAATGGCAGTCCCTTCCCCAAGTAATACTTTCTGCAAACACCCTCCCTTACTGGCAGCTGGGATGAGGATAAATAAGAGTAGTTAACACCTAACCCAAAAGCAAATGGTTAACACATTTAGGGTCCCCAAGTTGTTCACACATTCAGCATCCAATAGGTTTCCACAAACAAACCAGTTCAAAAACATTCATCCTCGAGAATCAAACGGAATGACTCCTGACCTAACTATTTACGACTTAACATATGTTATCCTATTTTTCACTAAGAACATCCTGTTATTTCTTTAGTTTTAAAATTCATTCAACTATGACTGGGATAATTCTACAATTTGTTATCGCAAAAGACTTCCCATTGTAAAAATTCCTTTCTCTGACCCCATGTTGTTTTTGAACCTTTAAATAAAGACACCCAAACCGACAGGACAGAGATGCCTGCCTGGGGATCATAAAGAATCTCAGGGCTTTCTCATTCTCTCTCTCACCAACACCGTCCATCCTTCAGGGACCCCTGGACCTGCTGGAGCCAGCCTCCGGCACATACGTAATATTCTGAGAAGCCTTTATGTACTTATCCAATCAGAAAATTTACCTAGATCTTTTTATCTGTCTTAAACCTTGTAACGTTGAAGGGCCTAAGTAATGCCATTTTGAGATTAAGGCCTCCATTAAGAGCAACCTCGGGCTGCACGTAGCGCCAGCTCCAGGAAAAACTTCAGCTGAAGCCACCCTCGGACCACCCTCAGGTCAGCCAATCAAAAGAAGCTAAGAAAGATAGGAGTAACATTCCTGTGGTCTGAGTCAGGGTCTGGGGACTATAGATAACTACTTTGTACAAACTAGCCAATCACCCACCACTTGCCTGAACCCCACGTGGGCCCTTTAAACTCACCTCATAATTGGCCATTTTCAAAGCATTCTCAAAGGTCATGATTGGGTCCCGCCAAAAGTAACGAACACCTCACAGATACTGAATGGTCAAAACTGTTGCCATGGGTGCTGTACAATTATGATTGGTACTTATGTGATGATGCTATACATACAACATGTGCACTGTAACACCGTCCCTTACCCCATAAAAACCCTGCTCGCTATTCTATTGTTTGGGGCTTCACCCTGCTGCCGCTGCGCCGGTTGACGGGTGAGCCCCTGCTTGAGCTTGTAATAAAGACCCTTAGGTACTTGCATCAGTGTCAGCTCCTTGGAGGTCTCAAGGGACTCACGATTCGGGCACGACAATGTAAAGGTTTTTCTTCTGATATTCTACCTTCTTATAAGGGAAACATACCTGGTACATTACAGGAAGGGCCTGGATAAGTAAGGTAGGTAGCAGAGAGCAGAACTGTTATTTTTTTTTTATTTTAAATATTTATTTATTTCTGAGAGAGAGAGAGAGAGAGAGCGTGAGCAGAGGATGGTCAGAGAGAGAGGAAAATACAGAATCAGAAACAGGCTCCAGGCTCTGAGCTAGCTGTCAGCACAGAGCCCAACGCGGGGCTAGAACCCATAAACCGTGAAATCATGAGCCGAGCTGAAGTCGGACGCTTAACTGACTGAGCCACCCAGACGCCCCTGTATTTTTTTTAAATATAGATTGAGGACCCTAGGAAGAGGGGGTTGAGGTGGAAGACTTCCCTTCCTCCATCTCTAGGTCTGTTTTGGATACAGGTAAGGGGCCCTTAATTGTTTCCTCTCCTGATTGCTGGACTTTAGAAAGGGTTGCCATTAAATTAAATTAAATTAAATTAATAAATTAATAAATAAATCACCTTACATTGCTTACATATATCTCAATTTTTTTATTAAGGCCCAAAAACAATGAACATAGGGGACTTCTCCCTATTTCCCTGCGCATTTGCAAGACAAGTCCAATTGTAGGATAGTATTATCATTGATATTTCCCTTTGGTGGCCAGGTTCCTCTTCCAATTTGTATTGGGAACAAGCCTTTGAGCAAGAGAAAATGAATCATAATGCATTCCAAAGGATTAATGGCCTTGGTTGGGGAGTTACCCATCTATAGGGAAAAAAAAGAAAGTTGACCTTTATCTCAATTTCCTATAGCTGGCCAGAAGAAACCTCATCTCCTGGCTCTGATTTTTGGCTGGCTATGCGACTGGCAGCCAAAAGACCTGTCAGTCATGCGAGGTGCTGGGAGTAGTAATTTTTACTCAGGCTTGACCCTGCCTCCAAGAGCTGACCTGGTCTTTCCTGTTTCGTTTTGTTTTGTTTTCTTATCCCTCCATTTCCCACCTGTAGGACCTTGGAGGTATGGACTGTGACCAAGCAAGACTTTCCTGGTTGTTGTAGGATGCATTAATTTTACTTTGGCCCAATAGTAACTTACATATTGATCACTGGCTGTTGAGAGAGAGGGTTAAAGGGCCAAAGTCAAGGTCTATCCCCCTGTCTTTTTCAACAATGCCCACATAAATACGTTTCAGCCATGTGGATATCCATTTTTGGCATATAATAGGCTAAGTTTAGCAAAGTGGCTCCCATGTATCTTAGTAAAAGCCCTTCATATCTCATCCATCGCTCGTATAGCAGAGGGATCCATTCGTCTGCTAAACAGGAACAACACAAATGTGGAGGATTTGGAGGCCGGTACTAAGGGTATTGCCATCATTTTCCCAGCCTCTAGATCGAAGAAGGAATTTTATTCTTAACCTGGTGTACTTTTAAATTCATTTATTTTAACCTTAGTCCGTCCTGACCACACATAAAATTTCTTTTTAAAGATTTTCCTTCATGAACCTTCTACAGCTTTTCTTTACATTTAGATTTTGTCCCAAGCCATTTCTCTCCAAACAACCAGTCTCATTTATGACAAAATTACCTTCTTTTACCTTCAACAAAAATATACTTCCATTCCTTATATCTTTCTTTCATATCTCCTACTTTTCTACATACAGAGTTGCTTTTCTATTTTTATTAATTTTAACTACAAGTAGCAGAATTTTAACTCTTAGAAACCTTAGTCTTCAGGGAAAACTAAGTAGTAACTAATTGTGAACCTCAGAATTTGTTAAATGGCAAATTTTTGAATCCATAAGCACAAAGCATGGTTTTCAACAGTTCTAAATAGCCTTAGGGTTTTTTTGCAACAAGTCAAAAGCACAGACCTACACCTAGTAATTAAGGCTTTAGCCTCTTATCTCATTAGATATCCAATGAATTCAATCTCAATATATCATGCAAGCAAAACTTTAACATTTTAGGTTACTAAAGACTTTGAAAGTTATCTTAACAATCACCCATGAAAACTTTGAGACAGACAAAATTAGCCATCACTTTAAGTCATCCTTTTGTTAACAAATTGGAACAGAGATAACATGAGCTTATTTGACCTTCAGCAAATCTAGGTAGAATAAGTTTGTTTCTGTGTGTTTTTCAATGTTGATAAACATTGTCCATCTCAAACCAACAAACTTAAATTAGTTTAAACACTGAATACATTTATGGAGAGCTTGGGTGGCTCAGTCGGTTGTGCCTCCGACTTTGGCTCAGGTCATGATCTCAAGGTTTGTGAGTCTGAGCCCCGCGCCCGGCTCTGTGCTGACAGCTAGCTCAGAGCCGGGACCCTGTTTCAGATTCTGTATCTTCCTCTCTCTCTCTGACCCTCCCCTGCTCACGTTGTCTCTCTCTCTCTCTCTCAGAAATAAAAACATTTTAAAAATAAATAACCAAATAAAAGCACTGAATACATTTTATTTGGGTCCATGTAAAGACAATTAGTTCCCCATGGTTCATTTTTACCTGGAACGTTGGTGGGGAAATCTAACTTCAGTGGTTTTGGCTCCATGATCTCTAGGAGAAGCTGATGGAGCCTGAGGCCTTGAGGAGACAGTAATGCAGGTTGCCCCCCCAGGTGGTGCAGAAAAGTAGGAGGGGAAGAGAAGGCACAAGAGGAGAGGTGCCAGCAGAAGGCAGAGAAAGAATTCCCAGTTTTAAATCTTGTCAGCTCAGACAGAGGAGCAGACTCCAGATTTCTTTTGTTTTGTTTTGTTTTCCACCAGTGGATTTAGGCAGTCCTTGTCAGTCTGGAGAAGACAGGGAATTTCCCCGAAACAAAAAAAGAGTTTTGGCAGCTGCTTGGGAATATTCCTTAAAGTCTCCGCTCTCAGGAAGAATAACCAGAGACAGTTGGCTCTAATTATCATAATCATTGACCCAGGAAAGGAATGAGAGACAAGTCCCCATATACAGTAACACGGTGACTCCAACCCTCCACCCAGCGCCCAGCGTCGAACACCTTAGAATTGCAGCTTCATTCCTTTTCCCTTGTGGAACTACTAGTGCAACTCTGGGAGGTGATCAGGCTCCCCTTCTGCCTCTTATGGGCAGGTCTGCTGAAATGAACCCAGGTTCTTACCAGCGTGACAGGCGCTCCCTGGGCTGGTTCCTGAGCCTCACAGGTTCCATTGGCACACATGGGGTCCTCACCCCCACGTGCCAGGAGGGCTAATTTCCTGCAGATAGAGTGGTCCACTGGTGCTGAAACGCCCAGAATTCGGGGGACCCCAAAAACAGACTACCAGAGACCAGAGTCAAAGCCAATTGGCAAGGGTAGTTTATTTGCAGGTTTAAAACTGGGCCTCCGCGCACTCGTCGCCGGTGACGCTGAGAGGCCCCGAACAAAGTCTTTGCAGCCTTTTTATAGACAGGAGCAAACAAGTCATGGGGAGGGACAGGGGATCTCTATGGTTACAGGTTTGTCATTGGTTGATATTTAAATGTGAACATATACCACATTTGATTGGTTCCCGCCATCAGGTTTTTGGCGAGATCCAATTACAACATTTAGGATACCTTTGAATTTAGCCAATCATACAGCGAGTCTAGGGTCTTGTTCGGCGACTCACAGGTTAACTTCTCTCTCTCTAGGCCCCTCCTTCAGTAAGGCGGAGGGTGGTTGCTGGCCTTTCCTGATTGGGTGTTGCCAAGGTAGTGTGGTGGAGTGATGTGGTGGGCAGTTTCTTCGGCCCTGGGCAGTGTGCAGCTGCCTGATAGTCCCGGGGAAGCTGAAACTCAAGCCTTAAGCAATGGTACAGGAGCGGAAGGAGCTAGTTAGGTTTTAGTTTCCCGTAGTGCAAGCACTTGTACAGAAGCAGAAAAGCTGGTTGAGTCTTTGGTTTAGTTTGTCTAGGCCCCTCAGTGCCAGGTGAAACCACTTCTCCCGGCGCCCCGAGGTTCGCATTCCCAGTGGCAAAGGAGGTGGAAACACGCCATCTCCGAATCCCAGATGGCAGCCCCCAAGTTACATAGCAGGATTCTCCAGGTTGCTTGGAGGGTTTTTTTTTTCCTTTCCTTAAGGAGGGGACCCTACCATGTTGCAGGATTCTCGCTCAGAGAGTCGTTACACCGAGACTTTTCTTTCCAGGAAGCAACTTTATTATGCTGGCACCGCTCAGTTGGGTTCGTACCCAAAAGAACTGAGCGGCCCACATCATATGGCATAGGGTTTTTTTATGCATTTTCTATTTCTTTGTCTCCCATATATGGTAACACACANGGATAGAACAATCAGCCTGCTTTCTCTCTGGGCAGAGCTGACGTTGCCACTGAGATAAGTGGAAGCCAAGATATTTAACCCTTTCTTGACAGATCTGGGCCTTTTTTCTTGAGACCTTGTAGCCGGCTTTCCATAGGAGGGTAAGGAGCTGCCGAGTCCCTTCCATGTAACCCTCCCGGGACTTCCCAGCTAATAGC
>NW_027529573.1:535868-585537 GCF_008692635.1 Crocuta crocuta
ATACATTTTCTATTTCTTTGTCTCCCATATATGGTAACACACATAAACATGCAGTCTGATTAAGTTGTTTCAGTTTACAAGAACATGGGGGATGTAGGCAGCTGGACTCATATCTAGGTGACCTTGAAGTCTTCTCTCCTCTCTTCTTCATTTTTTTTCTTTCTCCTTAGTGAGGGGTTCCTACCACATCGGCGAGAGAGAGAGTGAGACATCCCCGAGATTCTTTCTGATCACCAGGCAGGTATCTCTGTCCTGTCAGTTTTGGTGTCTTTATTTATAGGTCAAACGATAACATGACATCATAAAAAGGAATTTTTACAATGGATAACTTTGTGATAAGATGCTTTGGAAAGTGTACAGAAGCAGGTTTTACAGAAGTATTCTTGCAGAACTACTCCAATCATAGTGAGGTTGAGTAAATCTTACAACTAAGGAAATAACAGGGTATGAAAAACAGGATAACATACATATTTGTTCTAAGTTAATAATGCTAAGGTTAGGTCATAGGTTAAACGTATAGATGGGCTAAGAGTCATTCTGTCTGGCTCACAAGAGGATGAATGTTTTTGAACTGGTTAATAAGTTGTTTGTGGAAACCTTTTTGACTTGATGCTCAATGTGTAAACACTATGGAGGCCCTAAATGTGTCGACCTTTGTTTTTGGGTTATGTTTTAGCCACTCTTATCTATTCTCATCCCAGTCACCCCTGTAAGGGAGGGTGTTTGCGGAAAGTAGGCCTTGGGGAAGGGACTGCTGCTGGCAGCTGCACTGCCTCACTAGATGATAGTCACAGTGAGGAAATGGCAGAGTTTGCACAGCTCCTGCCATGAGAAATGAAAACTGGTATCTCCTTCTGCTACTATTGGCTCATGTTGGAAATGAGACTGCTGGTATTGACCAGGCCTCACAATATTCCAGATCAGACCGATATTCCCCACACAGATTGCTCATAAGGAAAAGCATATTCCTGCCTTTTCAAAAGAGACTTCAGATGAAAGCATTGTGGATGATTGTCAAAAAGCTCTTCCTATGAGCCTTGCAGATCAAAGACTTACATAATAAAGGGGGCTAAGAACACAAGAGTTACAATTGAGTCTGGCCCTGAGACAAAGAGCCTAATTTAGAGT
Source organism: Crocuta crocuta (assembly GCF_008692635.1). Lineage (NCBI taxonomy): Eukaryota > Metazoa > Chordata > Mammalia > Carnivora > Hyaenidae > Crocuta > Crocuta crocuta. Next base: position 536,997 of record NW_027529573.1, read on the forward strand.
TAAGGACAGATATCCATCTCCACCCATTTGTTTCTGCTTGGAGCATTTTCTGGTCTTGAATATGCTGATTTCTCCCTGTGAAGTAACCTATTGAAGAACTTCTTCTTTTGTGATTATGGGAGCAAAGATGTTCCCTGAAAGACTTGTTTTTCTTGATAATTCCACCTTAAACAAACTATTGACCCCTGCTCACAAAGAAGTAACTTCACCCTTTTTATGCTAAAAACATTGTCTGGTATGCTAAAGATGCCTTCCTCCCCCATAGGATAAGCAGCTAAATCACCCACCTCAATCACTATTGATAAAGGTTATATAGGAGACTTCTACAAATCTATGTTCTGGGAAATTCTTACATATCAAAGAAGTTTGTCATCAGAAATCATTGTCTAAGGCAAATGCCACTTCTGTGCCGTCCCCCAAACACTTAATGATAAAATAAAGTTGAGCCCCAGTCAGAGGGGAGATGCCTGCCTGGTGACCAGAAAGCCTCTCGGGCCTCTCTCACCCCTCCCTCACTGACACCGTCCATCCTTCAGGGACCCCTGGACCCCGGCTGGAGCCGGTCTCCGACAGACTGCCATACATCACCAGTTAGGAGAAGGTGTATGTATTAACTTAATTAATGCCCTCATCTGTTCCTTAACTCTAAATTAGGCTCTTTGTCTTGGGACCAGGCTCAATTGTAACTCTTGTGTTCTTAACCCTCTTTATTATCTAAGTTTTGGATCTGCAAGGCCCATAGGAAGAGCCTTTTGACAATCACTCACAGAGCTTTCATCTAAAATCTCTTTTGAAAAGGCAGGAATATGCTTTTCCTTATGAGGTATCTTTGTTCAGAATATCGGTCTGATATGGAATATTGTGAGGCCTGGTCAATATCAGCAGGCTTATTTCCAACATGAGCCAGTAGTAGCAGAAAGAGATATCAGTTTTCATTTCCCATGGCAGGAGCTGTGCAAACACTGCCATTTCCTTGTTGTGACTGCCATCCAGAGAGACCGGTGCAGCTCCCAGCATCACTATATGTTAACTAACTTGAATTTAAATAATAAAAAAAGATGATGATAGGGTCTGGAGACAAGAGGAGGAAATAGGGTCCAAGTGTTCTCCTAGGGCTCTTTCCCCTGTGCCTGAACCCAATCACCTGTGCAGTGAGCAGGGAAGGTAAGGAGGAGAGGGGACCAGGCTATGGTGGAGGTCATCACCAATCCTGGTTTCTGTGGTCCCACAGCTGAGCATAGCCTCTCTTAATCTCTCCCTTCCCCTCTTCAATCTCTGACAGAGAGAGGGACGTTTCATGCAAATGAGACCCCAGCTCTCTAACCCCTGGGTCCGGTCCCTCTGCTGAAGATGTAAGGGGGGGGGGCAAGAGAGGGGCTGTGTGGGGCCAAGAGGTGCAAAGGTTATAGCTGTGAGTCCTGACCAGAAGGCACAGGCAGTTCCTGGTGGCAGATCTTAGTGCTAATCACTCCTGACTCCTCAAAAGTGGGCCTTTAGAGCCCCTTGGTATCCAGGCCCAGACACACTTATTGTGTGACATGGTGGTCAGAGCCCATAAGAGACATCTCCTGCTTCCCTACTGCTTTGTGCACAGGACCCTGCCAGTGCACAGGGCCAGGCCCTGCTTCCTGAAGGGCCAGGCCAGATGTCCCCTCATGTGGCCTCCCATCACCTCAGGGAAGACTATATGCTCTACCTAGATTCTTCAGGATGAATTTGTTCACAGCTCCCTTTGCTGTTCATCAGTCAGAACTGAGGAGGTTTCTCTATTCAGACTCCTAAGTCCAGAGCAGTGACCTATCCCTGTGAGGAGATGTACCCTTATGTTTAGGACACAGATGTTTTCCTCTTATTATTTCCTCTCCTATTAAAAATCCAGCAATGTATCTCCAACATGCAAAAACATTTCTTCAAAGCTCATTTTCCTGGTGAACTGTAAGTACTTTGGTTTTTGATATACTATAATCAAACTTTACTAGTCTCCTCAAAAATATATGAGGTGAATAAAATATTTCACACTTGACATTCTTTATTTGTATGAGAGTCAGATGTTTGGCTTTCTGAGTTGGGCTAACTCTGATTCCACTCCCAGGACACAGAAGAAGGTGAGTGTGAGAGCACCTCTTGTGACCAGGACCCTGTGAGATTGAGATTCTCAGCAGTGCACCTGAGATGACCTGGGGTAGCACTTACTTGGGGATGGGAGAAGGGGACTCATCCTAAGATGTGTGCAGAACATCTTGTGCTGGGTCTCTGGGACTGCTCCTCAGCTAAGGGACCAATGGAGGAAAGGAGCACAGGTGGTCAGGGAACCTCTTGTGTTTTGTAAGACAATGGAAAGTTCTGGGAGTAAGAAATACAAGTTTGTGAGACAGCAGCCCCCTGATCTCTGTTCCTTGCCCTGCGCTCAGTGTCCACAGTACAAGACCCAATGTGAACTAACTATGAGGGTGGAGGGCAGAGTTGGTGGAGAACTGAGTGATGTCCATGATGGGGATATAAGCAACCTTCTAACCTTTTCTTCTCCTCTCTGGACTCAAATCTCCCAGCCAGGTGGTCAGCATGTGATTGACACCAGCTGCAAACCCAAATATGAGTCTTGTGTTTCCAAAAGAAATAAAATAATTCCCTTTCTTTAAAAAAAAATGTTGATTATCTTGAGAGAGAGTCAGAGAGAGAGCATGAGTGGGGGAGGGGCAGAGAGAGGGAGAAAGAAAGAATCCCAAGCAGGCTCCAAGCGCAGAGCCTGACAGGGGGCTCAACCTCAGGAACTCTGAGATCATGACCTGAGCCAAAATCAAGAGTTGGATATTCAACTGACTGAGCCACACAGATGTCCCAGGTGATTCCCTTTCTGATAACCATGTTGATTTGGGGGAAGATGGTGTGGGTGGTCTGGTTCAGTCCTCCTTAAGGCTGGGATTCCTGATCAGTGGGTCCAGGAGGACAAGTCTTTCTCATTCTGGAGGGCTTGTTCTGTGGATGTGATACTTGGAAATGAAGAGTATTTTGTCCTATGTGGAAATCAGCCTGAGGACCCTCATGGAGAAGGGACATCTCTGATAACTATCAGAGAAGAAAGAGTGAAGCTCTGCAAGATTCCCCACTTGTTATCTGGAGAGGAAATATCCCCATGTCACCACTGAGCAAGACAGGGAAGCTGTTGATGCTTCCATCATGGAAATGAGCTTGGGATCTCATCTCCCCACCCTTGACCCTGAAGCTTCTCCCAAGGGCTCACTCACATCCCAGTTCCTACGAGCAGCCTTGAACCACACCCCATCCTTCAGTACTTCCCTTCCTCCCCAAATTTGCTGAGTCTGCCCTTTCTCCTCCAAGACCCACAGCCCTTCCCACTTGCCTCCCTCCTTCCTCCTGCTCATGCATGTTCACTGAATCATCTGGACTTTTCTTCATAAGCTTGAATCAGATACTTTTTGTCAAACCCTCTAGTGACCCCTATACACATCCTACCATGCTGACCTTTCCTCACTCCATGGTAACATTTTATATGTATTGAGGATTTTACTAGATTCTTGTCTCTTCTCCAGACAGCATCACCCCCCCCCCCCNCCCCCTAGACCCAAGTGCAACACTGAGTACATGTTTAGTAAATAGTATGAAATGAAGGACATCTTGGTCAGCCAACTGTCCTGAGTCAGACTCAGCTGAACTCTGTGTCACTGGCTTTGCCTTGACCCATCATAGACCTGGTCCCCAGGGTAGGCTGACCCCAGCATCAAGGGATTTCTGCCCAATGTGACACAGTATCACAATATGTTGTCACCACAGACTGGATTTGGGGATGTAATTTGAAAGGATGAGGACAGATTGTAGATGATACACAGTTAGATGGAGTAAGTGTCCAGAGACTGAAGGGCCCATAAGGGGAGGAGGGAGGCTGCATCCTGTTACTCACAGACCTGGAACACTGTGTCCAGATCACCCCATGTCTGGTCCCAGTGGTCAGGCTTGTCTTAGGACAGGATCTAAGAGACCTCATGGAACCATTCCTTAACAGACCTGAAGTCATAGGTTTCATCTCAGATGCCAATGAGACAAGAACCCCCAGGTTCACATTTCTACAGCTTCTGCCTGCATGTTTTGTTTGCAGGTCATACTGTTTATCTCTGTGTTGCTGCTTTTTCTCCTATACATGGTGATGTTCTTGAGATCTGACCCCAACGTCATGGATAGATTGTCTAGGGGCCTGTATATCTATATATATAGATAGAGATAGATAGATATGTCGGAGGCCGGCTCCAGCAGGTCCAGGGGTCCCTGAAGGATGGACGGTGTTGGCGAGAGAGAGAGTGAGACAGCCCCGAGATTCTTTCTGATCACCAGGCAGGCATCTCTGTCCTGTCAGTTTTGGTGTCTTTATTTAAAGTTTCAAAAACAATATGAGGTGGGGCACCTGGGTGGCTTAGTCGGTTAAGCGTCCGACTTTCGCTTAGGTCATGATCTCGTGGTTCGTGGGTTCGAGCCCCGCGTCGGGCTCTGTGCTGACTGCTAGCTCAGAGCCTGGAGCCTGNTTATGGTCCCTGCTTACTTTGTCCAAAACCTAACTCACTTCGCTTGAGAATTCAGAGCACAAAGCTTGAGACTGTCAGTAAGGTTGGTAAGTGAGAAGAGGAATTGCAGAAAGGAGAGAGTCATCAAGTATGGGAGCCCCAAATCTGAATATAAGCCAAGAATAAATCCCTGGCTGTTCCTAAGGCTAAGGGACTTTAAGAAGCCAAGATACAAACGTATGTTTTTATTTCTTCACTTGATCAGATGAGGAACACTAGCAAGAAAAGGAGAAAGATCTAAAAGTGTCACTGTAGACAGGTGAAATTGGCTGTGGGTGCTCAAAGAGCTTGAATCTCATCTCCCTCAGTCCTGGTTTACTGGAGGGGCACTGGGACCTCTTCATTTTGCTGCTCAGTGATGTTCATCTTCATCCTTAAGTTGCAATCAAAACTTTCAGCTATAGAGTGACATGGAGACATCCAAGAGGACCAACATCCCAAAAGTATGTGGTTGTTTCAATGGGTCCAAAGTTTTGATAAAATATCTCAACTGCTGATGTGTCAGAATCACACCCTTGAAGCCACTATTGTTGCTTCTTCCAGGACAGTAGACATTGGCCTTCTATCCTGGGGTTCCAGTCCCTTAGAGAACCCAAATCAGCAAGGAGAGGTACTGTGAACACAGTGCAGGTATACCCAGTGGAGGAGTGTGGAAGAGCTGGGGAAGGATACCTGCATAAGCATGAGTTTCAGGATACCTTAACTGTGTCATTTCAGGGACAATGAGGAGGACAGAAATCCAGAATGTGGCATAGACAATCCACAGCCCTGTCCCTTAGGCCTCTAACTAAGACACGCCTCCCTCAATCTCTTTCTGTACTCAATATATACATCATAAGCTCTATTTTATGGACTCTTGTGGGTCCTGTTCTATGGAATAATCTATGATAAGTGTTGGAAAATGGGAAGAATCTGTGTCCTGAGTCCACCAAAGGCCCTGAGAAGTCTGAGTCTCAAGGAAGCCTAAGTCAGGGAACACAAGATTTCCCCAGTAGGCATGACCTCCCACCACACACACACACACAAGACCAGGCAAACAACATCCTATTTATTGCAGGGATGCATCCGCATGCTTTCCAAGATAGGCCAAGGCAGGTATTGAAGGTGATCTATTCTATGATCAGTTTCCTCAGGCTGTCTTCCCAGGAATTATGGATACAAGTTCCATTTGTAACCCTTGGAAGTACTGTCAGAGCTTCTGAATCATATAAAGCATCCTTATAGCCCCAGTTCTCCTCCAACAGGTTACAAGTCACAGGGTCCTTCACTGGGTTGAAGTGATGAACAGAAATCCATCATCCCAACCACCCAGCTCAATTCTCAGGCACCCCCCCTCCCCAGGCCTGCTGCACCCACACTCTGTACATCAGCCCTCAGGACAGCGGGTTCCCCACTTGGTCTATGTTGCTGACAGAAGCTGCATGCCTGTGCCAGATCTTGATTTGTTTCCTCTAACTTCAAATCAACTTCCTGTACCTCATCCTCCTCGGAGACAGGAAGACCCTGTGGATGCAGAACAAGATTCTCCCAGGGTTAAAAGTCCATGTACATTTTTTAAATTGTTTCTATTTTTTTCTGAAATTCCACACCATTACCCAAAGTTATTGCAGCAATTGTATTGATCAAGTCTGGGAGAATTGACATCTTCACCACATTAAATATTTTGACCCATAAGTCAGATATATCTACAGATTTATTTAAATCTTTAATCTCTCTCATGAATGGTTTATAGATTTTAGTACATAAAATTTTCAAATTCTGTCAGATTTATCCTTGTATATTTCATATTTTGGTGCTATTGTAAATGGTATTATTTCTAACCTTTCATTTTAATGGTTGATTACTAGAATGGAGAATATAATTCCAAGCTGCATATGGGGACTGCATCCCAACCCTAAATTGAAACACTCAGACCAGAAGCATCTCTGAGTCACTCTACACCCTCAGGAGGGCATAACCTGAATCAACATTTTTGTCCTCATTCAATTACTTCATTAAGAGCTATTAATCTCTGAGAATGGGATTACTTTCAGTGCAACATTAACAGAGTGAGACTATGCTAGCTATAGATTTATCTAAATTTTGATCTGAATGACAGTACGAAATATAAATTAGGTCAAGTGGTCTGAGGAAAATCAGGTGCTGACAGAAGAAATGGCAATGGAAGCCAACCCCTGAGCTATACATGGTCAGAGCCCCAGCTGTGAGTGGTGCACCAGGTCAGGAAGGTGCAGGTGAGGTTTTTGTCTCACTTCCTCATTAGTCTGGAACACAGTGTAAGACTTAGAGTTGCCTTGCCATGTGTTACAGTAGTAGTCAGCCTCGTCTTCAGGCTGCAGCCCAGAGATGATCAGAAGCCCTGCATTGGCAGAGGCATCACTGGATCTAGAGAAGCGGCTGGGGACCCCAGAGCCCTGGTGCTTATCTGAGTCTGAGTGGTAGTACAGGAGATACCGGGGAGGGCTCCCTGGCTTCTGCTGGTACCATCTTATCCAGAAATCACCAACTCTGGAGCCACTGCTCAGGGTACAGGTGAGTCTCACAGAAGTTCCCAGAGATGCAGAGAGGGAAGGGGGCTGGGTCAGCACCGGCTGGGACAGGGAACCTGCAAACACAGACACTCATGGGAAATGGGGCAGGGGACAAGGTTAAGCTTTTGATGGTCTGTGACAGTGAGGGTGACACCCACTCAAGAGCCACCATGGATCTAAGGATGTCCCTACCTGTGCAGTGAGCTAGTAGCACAAGGAGAATAGAGGTCCGGCCCATGATGGAGGCTCCACTTGTGGCTCCAGATCAGGGCTGGGATGTGCCAGGCCCCTTTTATTTTCTCCAGGGCCTGAAAAGGGAGGGACCATTCACAAAAATTTGTTTTCTGCCTACTAGATGAAGTCTCAGCTTTGTCCCTAAAGCAGAGGAGGCTGATTTCCACAAAGGCTCAGAGTTTGTCCCCTGGGAGGGACCAGGGAGGAAGCAGCTGCTGGGACCTTCCACAGACCTGTGAGCAGGAGACCTCTCCCAGCCAGGGGACATAGCTGCTGAGTCCCCACTAGCATACATAAGCAACAGTGTCCCAGCCATGGGGGGTTGGCGATTACACAGCAGTAGAGCCCCACTGTGTAAACACTGGGGATGCCCATAGCACCCCCTGCTGTCCACTAGTCAAACTTCAGTCTGTCACTGGAAAGGATGTCAGGGACTGACACTGACATGAGAGCCTGGCCAATGTCAGTCTACAAACATACATGTGCCACATGCTCTAATGCCCAAGGTAACTAATATTAACAAACTTCCCACTGAGGACTTTTGGATTTGTCAGAGGAGAACATGGAGTTGTATCACCACCACGCACCATGCGTTAGGCTGCAGTGGATTGAGAAAGCAGAAGGCTGGGGTAGCACCCCTGAGCTGCTCTCTCAGCAGGCCACACGAGGGTTGAGGCTGGTTCTCTGTTTGTGGAGTGGAGGCCAGGTGTCCTACAGCAGGACAGATAAGGCATTCCACCTCCCCAGAAGAAAGATGGACTTTGGGGAGAGTAGGACATCAGTCATGATACATTGAGAGGATGAAAAACTACATGATTTGATAGTAATTTTGAGAAAATAGACTATAAGTGACAAAACAGTCAAGGAAATCTGAAGCCTAAATGTAAAAGTACTTCTCTGTCAGGGTGAGGTGCTTATATTTTCATTTCATTTGGGCATGTTAGAGTTTGAAAACAGGAGAAATGATTGATGAAATGTATATTTTTTTTATAAAAATGGTCCAGCTTTGTCAGAGTATAATTGACAATCACAAACTGTATGCACTTTTAAGGTACAACTTGAAGATAGGATATACATAAAAATTGTGATGTAATCACCACAATCAAGCTAATTAATATATCTATCGCCTCATATACATACCATTTCTTCTTTCCTTCCTTTCTTCTCTTTCCTTCTTTCTTTCTTTTCTTCTTGTTTTTTGTAATAAGAACCCGTAATATCTACCCTCTCAACAAATTTGAAGTATACAATACAGTATTATTAACTAAGAAAGGTCTACCTTAGAACATATACCTCATCTCGGTGTCACTTTCAACAATGTGTCTGAAGACTACACAGCAGGTAAGGCCATGTCAGGAGGGCTTGAAGGCTGATGATACAGGCAGTCTGGGGGAGCAAGTTGAGTGTACAATGCCCAGGATGAAGAACATAGGGAGTTGACTGTGGTCCTAGACTGAGTATGAGGGAGGGGATGATGGTGAAGTTGAGGGTACCCGTTGGGTTGATTGGGTGAATTTTATTGTCATTCACTGTCATACAGGTAATGGAAAAAAGAAAGAGGAGGTCAAGGGGGCAATAAAAGAACTTTGTTTTATATTTGTAAAGCTGGGGCATGTAGGAAATATCCAGGAATTGGGAACATGGGATTTGCCAGATTAGCCATTCACATTGCAGTGATACGAGCATCCTTACATGATCTGCACAAGTTCTGAGGAGAGTGCTAAGAATAAAATAAGACAAGAAAGGTGATAAGATGATTTTTTTAAAGTGTAAGTATGAAACACCAGGAGCTACCCCTACTCACAGAACAAAGATGAAACAAAAATCTACTTGAAATAAATAAGGAAATCTCTCAATTCTTTTATCATGTGTTTAATTATTTAAGCAATTACTTTTCAGATTAGGGCTCCTTTTAAGGTTGATTTGATTATTGTGCTGCTCTGTCTTTTTTTTTTTAATGTGTGCAATTGTTTTTTGTTTACTCATTCAGCTACAAAGAAAATTGTATTAACAACTGCAACTGTGATTGTGGATTATTTTTCTCATTGCTTCTGCTAAGTTATACTTCATATGGTTTAATAAAGATATGGTATTAGATTCCAGTTTTTTATATTTTTTCCTTGAATAGATTATTTCATCAGTATAGAATGTGCCACTGTGTTTCTAGTGAATTTCTTCCCTTAAATTCCTTTGGGCTGATACTTATATAACGTCATCTTTCTGTTGTTCATTGTTGCATGGTATACTTTTTTTTTTTTACCACTCTTTTAAATTCAGCGTATCTGTGTCTTTATTTTTAAAATGTCCCTTTTATAAAGAAGATGTGGTGTATATATATACAATAGAGTATTACTCAGCAATAAAAAAGAATGAAATCTTGCCATTTGCAACTACGTGGATGGAACTAGAGGGTATCATGCTAAGTGAAATTAGTCAGTCAGAAAAACAAATAGATATGACTTCACTCATATGAGGAATTTAAGATACAAAACATGGACATAAGGGAAGGGAAGGGAAGCAAAAATAATATAAAAACAGGGAGGGGGACAAAAACATAAAGAGATTCTTAAATATGTAGAACAAACAGGGATGCTGGAGGGGTTGTGGGGGGGATGGGCTAAATGGGTAAGGGGCATTAAGAATCTACACTTGAAATCATTGTTGCACTATATGCTAACTAACTTGGATGTAAATTAAAAAATTAATAAAATACATAAATTTGTTTAAAAAGATAAATTGAACTTCACCATAATTAAAAATTTTGTGCAAAGACACTATCAGAAGAAATAAAATACATTCCACAAAATGAGAAAAAACTGTTTTCAAACTATATCTCTGATGAGAGATTAACATCCAGAATATTTAAAGAACTCCTACATTTTTGGGGCGCCTGGGTGGCTTAGTCGGTTAAGCGTCCGACTTTCGCTCAGGTCATGATCTCGCGGTTCGTGGGTTCGAGCCCCGCATCGGGCTCTGTGCTGACTGCCAGCTCGGAGCCTGGAGCCTGTTTCAGTCTGTGACTCCCTCTCTCTCTGACCCTCCCTTGCTCACACTGTCTCTCTCTCTCTATCCTAGAAATAAATAAAAATATTTAAAAAAAAAAAGAACTCCTACATTTTCAACAAAAACAACAACAAAACAATCCAGTTCTAAAATGAGCAGAAGACTTGAATAAACATTTCTTCAAAAATATATACAAATAGCCAATAAGCCCATGAAAAGATGTTCAGCATCATTATTGTTGCATTAAAAGTAGAAATCAAAACCACAGTGAGGTACTACTACACACCTACAAGGATGGTTATAATTTTTTTTTAATGTTTTTTATTTATTTCTAGGAGAGAGAGAGAGACAGCGTGAGGAGAGGAGGGTCAGAGAGAGAGGGAGTCACAGACTCTGAAACAGGCTCCAGGCTCTGAGCTGTCAGTCAGCACAGAGCCCGACGCGGGGCTCGAACCCACGAACCGCGAGATCATGACCTAAGCAAAAGTCGGACGCTTAACCGACTAAGCCACCCAGGCGCCCCAGGATGGTTATAATTTTAAAAACCGAAAATAACAAGTGCTGGTGAGCTTACAGAGAAATTGGGAATCTTGTGCATTGCTGTTGGGAAAGTAAAATGATGTGTAAAAAAAACGTGGTGGTTCCTTAAAATGTTAAATATAGAATTATCCTAAAACCTAGCGATTCTACTTCTAGGTGTGTACTCAAAAGAATTGGATGTAGGCACTCAAACCGATACTTGTATACCAATGTTCATAACAGTAGTATTCACAATAGCTAAAAGGTGCAAATAACACAAATGTTCATTAACAGATAAATGGATAAACAAAATGTGATATATCCATGTGATGGAATATTATTCAGCTTTGCAAAAGAATGCAGTGCTGATACATGCTACAACACGGATGAATCTTGAAAACATTAAGCTAAGCAAAATAAGGCCAAAACATAAAGGCAAATATTATGTGATTCCATTTATCTGAGGTACCTAGAATAGGCTAATCCAAAGAGACAGAAAGTAAAATAGAGGTTACCAGAGGCTGGGAATAGGAAGGAACGAGTTTTATTTATTAGGTGCTAAACTTCTGTTAGGGATGATGACAAAGTTCTGAAAATGATAGTGGTGATGGTTGCACAATGTTGAGAATGTACTTAACACCACTGAATAATACACTTAAAATATGACAACAATGGGGACCCCTGGATGGCTCAGTCGATGGAGAATGTGACTCTTGATCTCAGGGTTGTGAGTTAAAGCCCCACATTTGGCATCAAGCTTACTTTTTAAAAATGGCAACAATGGCAAATTTTATATTATGTATATTTTACCACATTATATTACAAAAAAATATGGAGGGAAAAAATAAAATAATTTATTTTTAACTTTAGGCAATCAATACGGTCCTGGTTCACCAGATAAACAAAATGTAGTATATACATGCAATGGAATATTATTCAGCCTTGAGGAAGAATTAATTAGAAATACAAATCACTATCACTTGCTTTTAGGTTGATTCACTCACTGTGAAAACCGGCCCAGCCCCACAACAGCCCTGCTTGTAGAGCCACCTCTCTTTCCTGCATGGGCTACCATGATCCTAATTTGTCATATAAACCCCACTTAGATTACCTGTTCCAAAGAAATATGAAGCTTTGAAACCCATGAAATGCACAATTAACTTCATTTTCAAGGGATATAATTCCTTGATCAGGAATCATCTGTTTCATGAAAGACTCTCACCCCCTGTCCCTCTTGGCTCTTTTCTTGACCTTTCACCTTGTCCTTCTTCTTTCCTTGTCCCTTTCATCTCTCCTTAATCCTCACTCAACCTAGTCAAATCTTAAAAACCCATCTTTCCTCTCAGTGAACTCCTCACTCTTTACCTGCATTCTTATCCCATTTCTTATTGTTCACTGCTCATTCTCACTCTCCATAAGTCGTAAGTCAAAATTGACTGCTGGAAGACCAGGGTCTCAGAGTTTCAAATAAGAGGTTTAAAGGTCTCAATGCCCTGGAGTTGGCTCTGATAAGTGCCCCACCTGCTCAAGGCTGATTATTAACCCAGAGCTTATATAAAAAAAGGGCCATCCCTAGGATGGGAAAGCACCATCTGCAGCCATGGCCAGCACATTAAGCCCCAGCACCGTGACTGGAACCCTGAGCCCTCCTGAAATGTCAGAGCGTATCCGAAATGCTGCTGACATCTCTGTCATTGTCATCTATTTCATGGTGGTGATGGCTGTTGGGTTGTGGGTATGTAGGAGTCCAAAGGGGTGTTCAGGGTGGTTACCAAGCTTGGGGTTAAAATGTCTGAAGGAGGGAAGGGTGTGGTATGACAAAGTGACAAAGCTGAGAAAATACTAATAGCTGTCAGACTTCATTATCTTTCTCTCAGAACCATTGTCTTGTGTGTGACATAACTAATGTTTATTCAGTTGATTTATTCTCCTACCAATCCCATCATTTGAACAGAGCCAGCAGTGAGAACTTCAGCCATTTTCTGTTTGGCATGTCCAGCCAAAGACCTTATTCTTTATGCCAAAATATGTTATTTTCATTATCTCACATCTTTTATTTTCCTTTGTTTGATGCTCATTTTTTCAAATTTTTATTTAAACTCTAGTTATAGCTAACTATAACATCTAGTGTAATACTGGATTCAGGAGTAGAATTTTGCTCACTTTCTAAATGAGTCAGTTGGGTGATTAATTCACTTACACTCATTCTTCTTAGTAATGAATGTAAGGTTGCAAATTTACTTCCAAGCACAGATTTAGTGATATCTCACACTGTTTTTGTAAATGAAAATAAACAGAAGTTGAGGACAGAAGTTGAGGAATATGATTTATTAAAGTCCCTCCATTTCTGTGAAACTATGATTTTGAAGTTCTTTTAAAGTTGATGCTATATCACAGATTCTAGGAAAATGTTTCTCTTTAAGAGTGCTGAAAAAGTGACAACTATGAACATTCTGACCAGAGTATCTGTAACATCTTGGGTGAATTGCAGTGGTTTGACTCTCACATGTCTTCCCTTCTGCTTAGGCAATGCTGAAGACCAACAGGGGCACTGTTGGAGGCTTCTTCTTAGCTGGTCGAGATATGACCTGGTGGCCGGAGAGTGGGTCAGATATAAATTTCCTGCCTGTGTGTACCTAGGAGTAAATAAAGAAGACATTGGGAATGCTGATAGTTTTCTGATGTGCATTGGTTGCCTACTTGCTGGTGTCTCTTCCTAAATTCCTGACCCCAGGGTTCTATTCTGTCATTCCAGTAAATGATAGTATGTCACCTATTATAAGAGAAAGTATAGTGTGGCATTTGAGAAGATTCAGTTAAGCTCTGTGTCATATTTGTTTTCCCCAGTCCTCATCAAGAATATTCTACCTTGGGCTCCTTACCATCCCCAGAAGATTCCATCTTTGCTCTCAATCCTGAACTAGTGCTGCCCCTCTTGTTTAGATGAACATCCCCCTCTCTGTTCTCCTCCTTCAACACCCAGCTCAAGTCATGCTTCATCCAAGAAGTCTCACTCTGCATTCCAGCCTGACTGTCTAGTCTTTATAATCCATGCAGTTATAATAGTAGATGTGTGTGTTCTCTGTGATAATGTGTATGGTGATACCTCTTTGACTCTTGTCCAGTTCATCTCTTCCTTTCTGGGTTTTTATGTCTTTCTGGCTTTTTATGTCTGGCCTCCTTGACAAGAGTCCCATTGCACCAAAGAATGTATCTTCTCTGAATCCATACTGTGTCAGCAGTCAGTTGGGTATACAGTGGGGGCTCAGTACATTCTTCCTTCATGGGTCTGCTGACTAAATAGTATGAATGGAAGTGGAGACTGGGAAATAACCTGGCCACAATGGTTGAAGCAGACCACCTCCAAGCTTGACATAGATTTTAATTGAAGTGACCAGGGGTGCCTGGGTGGCTCAGTCGGTTAAGCGTCCGACTTCGGCTCAGGTCATGATCTCTCGGTTCGTAGGTTTGAGCCCTGCATCAGGCTCTGTGCTGACAGCCAGCTCAGAGCCTGGAGTCTGCTTCAGATTCTGTGTCTCCCACTCTCTCTGACCCTCCCTTGCTCACACTGTCTCTCTCTCTCTCCCCCTCAGAAATTTAAAAAAAAAAAAAACATTTAAAAAAATAATTGGAGTGTCCTACCAAACATTGTCTTCTTAGGACTGTTTGTGAGAAACATTCAAGGCTCAACCAAGCCCATAGCTAAAAATGAGTTCATTTCCAACCCCTGGCTCCAAACGTCTGAATAGAAAAGATGACTTTACAGAGGGCTGAAAGGATGGAAATGGAAGAATGGGCATTGCAGTAGCCCTAAACCCCAATTGTGCCTTGTAAGAACAAGAGCTTATCCCTGCCTACTCAAGAAATTTCTCTTGAAATTTTTTCACTTTGAGACTTAAGAGCAGTTGACAATGTGATAGAAAAGGAGGTGGATGAGAAAAGAGTCCTAGGGCCAAAATTATGAATAGGAACTTCTTCCTACCCAACTTTGCAGTCCTTGAGGAAGACTGAAGGGGACGACGGGAGCTCTGGAAGTTCCTGGCCAAGGACAGGCTCAACCCAGAGCCCCCAGGTAGATAAATTAATGTTCCCCTAAGGTAGGCATCAGCAAGCTTCTCCATAAAGTGCCAGACTGTAACTTTTAATTTATGATCCATACAGTCCATTGCAACCATACAACTCTGCAGTTGTAGCACAGAAGAAGCCATAGTGAATATCTAAAACCAACAAGCATAATTGTTATCCAATAAAACTATTCGTGAACACTGAAACTTGAATTTCATATAATTTCACATATCACAAAATATTAGTCTTCCTTATGTTTTTTAACCATTCAAAAATATTTTCAAAAATTCTTAGCTTACCAACCACGCAAAAACTGGTGACTGGTTGGATTTAGCCCACAGGACTCCTACCTTAAAATGGTGTCATGGAAATATCTGTGGGGAGCCTGGGTGACTCAGTTGGTTAAGCATCCGATTTCAGCTCAGGTCATGATCTCTCAGTTCATGAGTTCGAGCCCCGAGTCAGGCTCTGTGCTGACAGCTCAGAGCCTGTAGTCTCTTTTGGATTCTGTGTCTCCCTCTCTCTCTCCCCCTCCCCTGCTCATGCTCCCTCCCTACTCTCTCTCTCTCTCTCTCTCTCTGAAAAGAAATAAACATCAAAAAAAATTTTTAAAAACAAGTATCTCAATATTTACTTGCTTTAAAGAAATCTGATTTGGGTCTCTTAACTCTGATCCTAGTCTGTTCCCTTGGATTGCAGATGGGTGCCTCTCTCTTCGCCAGTAACATTGGCAGTGGCCACTTTGTGGGGCTGACAGGGACGGGAGCAGCTTCGGGAATCGCCACTGCAACATTTGAATGGAATGTAAGTGACATCATAGGCTCTTTCCTTTAAATCCAAACTCTGTTCCGGTATGTTCTTCTGGGAGTCTGTATAAGGTAAATCCTTCTTTGATTGATTTCTATTTTTCCTTCTAACTGATCCCTTGTTTGAAACTCAGAGCCTTCCCTGTGTGGCCCCATTCTGCATGCTTGGGCCATTCCAGTCTCACTCCCTATTTCTGAGATTTTGCTCAAACAGTATTCCCAGCAGGAATGTCACTTCTATATTATTCAATATCTCCTTGGTCATTTTAGCTCTCACTTGTCTCTTTCCTCCCTTAGCTATTACACTATGTGTCCGACTCTGAGTTAGATGCAGAGAATAAAAACATGTAAAAGCAATAATCCCTTCTTTTGAGAAGCTTATATCCCATTGGTAGAGACAGATACACATTCACTATGGTGTAGGAAGTACAAGGAGAGCAGCACACATGGAGTACTGGGAGAACTCACACGGGCCAGGGGGGGAGGGGGGACATCTATCCTAAATGAAGGATGAGGCTTGGCACATGTCATGGGAGATTCCTGGAGCTGGTGCTCATCTATTTGGATAGATGAATAGGAATTGACCAAATGAGACTTGGCTAATGAAGTGAGAGCAGAGTAAGGAGTGAATGGTTTAAAGAGAGTAGATAGAATATACAAGACTTTGTGATTTAGTTCCTAATTGTCCTACTGCCATTTCACCAGTAGAAGTTGTGCCCCTGAATTAGACACTAAGTCCTTTAAAGACAAGGACCAATTCCTCTCATATCATTATATCACCCCATCATCTAGCACTTGGCTGGACACATGCATTAATATTTATTGAGTTGCCTGAGCTTTTTCTGTTCTTATATCATTTCTTGTGTTGGAAGTATGTATTATGCATTTCAGTCAGAGGAAGATGCTTATGTGGAATAAAGTCAGATCACAGTGAACGTATAAACAGACCATGCCTGGATGGACTCAGGAAATGACCTTGAGTCATCCAAAAATACCTGTACCCATCCCTTGTTGAAGATTTTCCCCTTAGCTTTGCTTTAGTAGTATCATGGACTCCAGAATGAACCCAGTCTCCAGACATGTTTTGTTTTGATAGTGCCATAAACTGAACAACATGCTTTATGGCCCCAGTGGGTGTGATGATCAGGTTGCCAAGGGTCTAGCTCTTTTAGCCTGTGACCTTGGGCTCTCTTAATCTCTGTGAGGCTCAGGTTCCCCCTCCATAAAACAGGAATAATGATTATCTTATCTGCCTCAACTGGTTGTTATGAGGAGAGCACAAATGATATATGTGAAAACTCCGTATATATTAATATTAATGCAAGATTATACTATTATCATTATTATATGTAGCAAGACTTCAGAGATAGTGGGAATATTCTTCTATCACTAAATTGCTTTCTCATCGCTTTGTCACTCTGTATATAATTTCTCCCATTTAAGAATTATTCCTGTTGGGGTTGCCTGGGTGACTCAGTTAGTTGAGCATCTGACTCTTGATTTCAGCTCAGGTCATGATCCTAGGGCCATGGGATCAAGCCTCACATTGGGCTCCAAGCTAAGCATGGAGCCTGCTTAAAATTCTCTCTCTCCCTCTCCCTCTCTACCTCTCTCCTCCACTCTCTCTCTCTCTCTCTCTCCCTCTCCCACCCTGCCTCTCTCCCCCACTCTGTCTCTCTCTAAATAATAATAATAATAATAATAATAAATTAAAATAAAATAAAAACTATTTTTTAAAAAGAATTACTCATATTGGCAAAAATAGTATGAACTTCCTGGGTCCAGCTGCACTCAGATCTCTTATCTTCTGTATGTGAATCACAGAAACAGAGGGAAAGAATCTGTAGCTGTCTTGGGCTCATAATTGGTTTAGTGAGACAGGATCAATGCAAATTTATTTTATTTTCAGATTCAGAGGTCATGAAGTGATAAGTCCCATGAGCCAAGCCCCTCAAACTTCACACTCTTTTCTGGGATTTTGTAGGCTTTGCTGCTGTTGCTCGTTCTAGGATGGTTCTTTGTTCCCATATACATCAAGGCAGGGGTGAGTATATGCAGGTGTTCTCAGTACATCTATCAGGCATTCATTTATTCACTCATTCTTTCTGCTCAGTCATGAAACTGGGTAATATCACTTGTCCCAAGATCTCTAGGCTTAAATTTACATAAATCCACTAAATGTTATCAGGTTGTTCTTGAAAATGGCTGCAGTCATCTGCCCTCTTGCCTATGACTATTGTGAAGGTTCCCATTTTTCCACATCCTCACCAACACATGGCATTTTTATACATTCTAGTTTTTGCCGTTTTGAGATTTGTAGTTTCTTTTTTTAATTAGGAGTGGGATATACCACATCTATGTGAGTTCCCCTTCAGCCCAAGTATCACCAACCACTGCTCTGCCTCTCCAAGCCTACCTCCCACATTTATTCTTCTGCTGGTGGTTTTCAGACCATGGGGTGCTTTTTCCTGAAATAATTCCTGGGATGAAGGTGTTCAGGGGGCAAGCCTTCTGGCTCATACCTCTGCAGGTCACCATATATTCTCCCTTTGCTCATCCTGGGTCCCTTCTAGCACCAGGCTTGAACAATTCCTGTTGCAGGATGCTCTTCCTTGGTGCAAGGACCAATGCCACAGAATTCATTCACATGTTTTTGGATGTGGTTTACCATATTTAAGGGGCTTCCACACAGTTTCTGAGCCACTAAGAGTTACCCTTTTTGCCTTTGTTATTATATAATCATTTATTTAACATTATTTTATATTGGGGAAGATTAAATCATAAGCTTAATCTGCTACGAAAAAAACTAGAAAGCTGCACTTTTTATACTACACATCACATAGTTAAGCTCATATTTCAGTAATGATAACCTCAGATTTTTTTTTCTAAGTAGAGATTTAATGTAACTCTCTTCTTCTCAATAAACATAATCATATAAATATATACCCAAATAGAGGTGGATTGGAGATGGGCTAGATGGGCGATGGGTGGTAAAGAGGGTACTTGTGATGAACAATGGGTGTTGTATGTAAGGAATAGAATCACTGAATTCTATTCCTGAAACCAATATTGCACCGTATGTTAACTAAAACTTAAATTTAAAAAACATATATGTATGCATATATATATATATACCCAAATATATATTTGCAATTTGTTTCATTATCAATTTATTATGTGACCATTAATTGTGGTTCATTATTTTTAAGTAATATTGTTTTTACTGGCTTGCAACATTATTAGTGAAAATAATAAAAATTTTTGTTGAGCATCTACCATGCATTTGGTTGGTGGTGTGGTGTTTTACACTTACCTTCATATTAAATCCCCACTTTATAGATGAGAAAAAAGAAGTCCAGAGAAACTGTCAATTTCCAAATGTCATACTTGTAGTAAATGTCAGATCTGGGAATGAATCCTAAGATTGTCTGATTCCAATGCCTGTGTTTATTCCAAGCTTGCTGCTCTCCCAGGAGACTGTGTTTTTCTCACCTGTGTATTCCTAAGGTACACAGTTCCACAGTTACAGATGTGCAGGTGCACATAAGTGCTTAGTAAGTGTTGAATAATCTGAATGTGCTGGGCTCTGAAGGTGTATCCCTGTTGATGTCTGTCTCTGCAGGTAATGACTATGCCAGAATATCTGAGGAAGAGGTTTGGTGGGAAACGACTCCAGATCTACCTCTCTGTCCTCTCCCTCTTCATCTGTGTGGCTTTGAGAATCTCGGTGAGTTCAGTGCTCCTGGCATTTTCACTTCTTGCAATTACCTTGGTGAGGATAGAATACTAGAATCAGAGAAATGGGATTATAGACTACTGACAGCCCTGACAGGTATGCCTATATGGATATCTTAAACTACCTAGGGCCTTTCTACTAAGTGATTTTAGAAACGCTGAATTTAATTACAAGTCATGAGAGGCTCCAGAGTGTAAACCCACCTTTTCATTATGAATATGAAAAAACAATGTACAGGAGGAACAAAATGTTTCATTCAAGTAACACAGTTATTTAGTAGTAGAAAAGAGGATTCTCTAGTCCCCTGCCCTTTCATACACAATAACCTCTTTTACATTTATGTTTTCATTTCATTGATTATTTGGCACATGAACCAGAAGGAAACTGCTTTCTGTTATTATAATAACTTCTTAAATTTACTCTGTTTTCTCTAAGACTGCCTTGTAGCACAGATGTCACAAATAAGTGTTAGAAGAATTCTAAAGTTTTTAGAAAGTTAAATTCCTTGCAGAAAATCATTGAGGAGAAAAGAAAAAAATCTGAAGATTCAGCAGCAACATATGTAGAAAACAAAGAAAGAGTAACATTTGATCCTCATGTATTGGTGACTAATGAAATCATTTTCTCTAAGTTTATAGTCTAGGCAGGTCATGAGAGAAGACACTGAAGTGCATTTTTGTTTTTCTGTTGAGTCATTCTTGTAAGTAAACCAGCTTCTCTGATTAGATGGCATGAGCTTCTTAATGCAAAGTGAGCATTTTCCAGTGCTCACTGTATATTGTTGAATATCTGTACTAGGGGGTAATAAAGATTCTTGTGCACCAGGAGTTCACTATATGGCTAAGAATATAAGAATTATAGGGACATCTGGATGGCTCAGTCAGTTAAGTGACTGACTTTTTATCTCAGCTCATGTATTGATCTCAGAACTGTAAGTTCAGACCCCACATTGGGCTCCATACTGGGCATGAAACCCACTTAAAAAAAAAAAAATATATATATATATATATATATATAAGAATTATACACATGAAATCATTAGCACTTTATGACAATATGTGAAAATATATTAAGATGTGAACTGGAAGAGACTATGTGGACAAGCATAGGAGACATTCTAGGGACACGCAGGAAAAGGAGTGGTCCCTGCTTGGTGGAAATGGAGACATGGTGGGAGTGGTGGTGGGTGCTTAAACAAGTGCTCAAGATAAGAAACTTAAGAAGGCCAAGCAAAGCAGAGGAGTCTTTATGTTCCACAAGTGAGTGGGATTCAATGATCTCCCATTTTTCCTCTGGTTCTGACATTTATAGCTTTGTGGTCCTAAAAAATGTGAAAAAGGTGCTGGAGCAAAATGACAGCAGCCAAAGGGACCCTGAGGAATGCAATCTCCTGAAGTGGAAGGTTCCTGGTGGCAGGGATTGGATGAATTCTTGGGGAGTTGGTTGGAGGAGCAGGAAAGATGAAGAGCATGTGTGTAACTTGACTGGAAAGACACAGTGGCAGCTGTCCATTCTTACTTACAAGGCTATGTTTCAAGTGATATTAATAGTGATTAATCTTAGACATGACATTTTATGTATTAATACACTTTGATAGTAGAGCCTGTCCTAGTTATCCATTAAACAGCTCATTATGAGGAGTTAGGACAGGGTAGCTTTCAGTCTCCCTTGTGTCAGGTTTGAAAGAAATCATCTTATTCCCTGGTTCTCAACCTCCAATAATACCTATATTGAGAATCACTGAAGACATGATGCATCAATTTCTTTGCCTGTCTCACCTTTCATTGAACTCCCCTGAAAAACTCCAAACCTGGTTTAATCCAGCTTCCCACTTACTCTGTGCATGCACCCAGAGATTTTACTCCTATGTCTCTAATTAACATGCTTATGTGATGTTTCTAGGGTTTTGGTTTGGCTTGGTGTTTTTGATATGGAATCTGGGAGGATCAGAGTTGAAGGGACAGATCCAAGTGGGGCTAGCTCAAGTTTGTGTTGAAGAAAGATCCAGGAGGCTGGGAAGCACACTTTGGGGGCACAGGGATTCAGGTAGTGCAAGGTGCACATGATCTTGCATCTTAAGGTGTCTTTGCAGGAACCTCAGATGAACCTTCTAACCTCTAAACCTCAACCAATAATCCTTTTATCTGTATTTCTTTATGATTTTTCTCTGGTGTTCTCAAGAACTATCCCAAATGATCCACAACTTTTTCTTTTTCTTTTTTAGCTACTAGACTTCTGCCTCTTATCAGAAAGCCTCATCTCCCTTTTTATCTAAAATTTAAGCAAGACCCACTCATCCCCCACTTAAGAAGTCTACATTTGCCTCATTCTTTCCTTCATTCCACCAGTCTGAAGATGAAGTCTTCCTTTTTGTTAAATGCCAGCCCCTCAATCTATGCTTACTCTTGATCCCATCTCTTCTCAATGTTTCTGGCATTTGCTTTATAATTACCCCCACTATCATATTTTCCTCTTATTTTCTACTACTGTAAATATGTTCAAGTATCTTTCTCCTTAACAGAGACCATTGCTTTACTGTGTCTCATATCTACTATTCTACTTTTTTCCTAATGTTTATTTATTTTTGAGAGACAGAGGGCAAGCAGGGGAGTGGCAAAAGAGAGGAAGACACAGAATCTGTAGCAGGCTCCAGGCTCTGAGCTATCAGCACAGAGCCTGACATGAAACTTGAACACACAGACTGTGAGATTATGACCTGGGCTGAAGCTGGACGCTTAACTGACTGAGCCACCCAGGAGCCACCCAGGCACCCCCTACTACTCTACCTTTTATCATTGTTTCCCTGCTGACAATCATGAAATAGTAGTCTATGCAAGCTATAGCATAGACATTTCTTACTTTCTGTTCACTCACCCATTGTTCCTATCTATGATCAGTCTAAGGAGTCCTGTCTATGACTTGGCTTCCAAGGAGTTCATAATTGTATCACAGAGATGCCATGCATGGATACAACAAATATTAGTGGGAGATTATCAGTGAAGAGCTAAACGATGCAGTGCATGTTTCTTTCCCATCCTGACTATTCTCTTTTTAGTCAGACATATTTTCTGGAGCCATATTCATCAAGCTGGCCTTAGGATTGGACCTTTACCTGGCGATCTTCATC
This sequence comes from Crocuta crocuta, assembly GCF_008692635.1. Taxonomy (NCBI): domain Eukaryota; kingdom Metazoa; phylum Chordata; class Mammalia; order Carnivora; family Hyaenidae; genus Crocuta; species Crocuta crocuta. Next base: position 559,592 of record NW_027529573.1, read on the forward strand.
CTCTTGGCTATCACTGCTATTTACACGATCACAGGTGAGTTTGTTGTCTGTTTAGCTCAGTCATGTTATCTTCTGCTGATCTTATACCAAGCTGCAATTAGCAACTCAGTATTAGCCTTGTCACCACCAAGGTTATAGCTATCCTTTTGTTTTCACTATGAGAGCCAGGCAGAAGCCTAGAAACACAATTAGAACAAAGCAAACAGAATCCTCAGTATTATAGGGTGACAGAATGGGTTTAAAAAAAAAAAGACAAGACTGATTTATATGCTGCCTGAAAGAGACTCATTTCAGTCTTAAGGACATCAGCAGATTGAAAGTGAAGAAATAAAGAAATATTCATCATGGAAATGAATGTCAAAAGAAACTCAGAGTAGCAATACTTATATTGGACAAAATAGATCTTAAAACAAAGACTATAAAATGAAGCAAAAAAAGAGACTATATAATAATAAAGGACACAATCCAACAAGAGGAGACAATAATTGTAAATATTCGTGCACCCAACATGAAAGCACCCAAACATATAAAACATTTAAAAACAGACATTAGGGAACTAAACTAATCCACTGTAATACCATAATAGTGGAGACTTTAACACCCCACTTACATTGATGGACAGATCATCTAAACAGAAGAACAATAAGGAAACAGTGACTTTGAATGATGCACTGGACCAAATGAATTTAACAGATATCTTCAGAACTAAAACATCCTAAAACAGTAGAATATGCATTCTTTTCAAGTGTACATGGAAAATTCTCCAAAATGGATCATATACTAAGTCATAAATCAGGCCTCAACAAATACAAAAAGATTGAAATAGTACCATGCATCTTTTCTGACGACAACACTATGAAACCAGAACTCAACCACAAGAAAATATTTGGAAAGACCACAAATACATGGGGGTTAAACAATATCCGACTAAACAGTGAATGGGTCAACTAGGAAATCAAGAATAATTTAAAAAAAAGGGGGGCTGGGTGGCTCCGTTGATTAAGTGTTCAACTTCGCTCAGGTCATTATCTCACAGTTCAATGGTTCAAACCCCGTGTTGTGCTCTGTGCTGAAAGCTCAGAGCCTGAAGCCTGCTTCAAATTCTGTGTCTCCTCTCTCTGCCCCTTCCCCACTTGCTCTCTCTCTCTCTCTCTCTCTGTCAAAAATAAATAAAACATTAAATTAAAAAAATACGTGTAAACAAATGGCAATGAAAACATGACAGCTGAACCCTTTGAGATGCAGGAAAAGCAGCTATAAGAGGGAAGTAAATAACAGTATAGGCCTACCTCAAGAAGCAAGAAAAAATCTCAAACAACCTAACCTTACATCTAAATGACCTACAAAAAGAACAACAAACAAAACCCAAAAACAGTAGAAGGAAAGAAATAGTAAAGATTGTAAGAGAAATAAATGATTAAAAAAATAAAACACCTCAAGGAAGCAAGGATCTGGTTCTCTGAAAAGATTAACCAAATAGATCAACCTCTAGCCAGACTCATGAGAGAGAGAAAGAGACAGAGAGACAGAGAGAGGGAGAGAAGGCTCAAATAAACAAAATCACAAACAAAAAAGGAAAAATTAAAACCAAGACCACAGAAATACAAACAATTACAAGACAACATTATGAAAAACTGTATGCCAACAAATTAGACAACTTAGAAGAAATGGGTAAATTCCTAGAAACATATAAACAACCAAAACTGAAGCTGAAATAAGTAAAAAATTTGAACAGACTAATTACCAGCTATAAAATTGAATCAGTAATCAAAAAACTCCTAACAAATAAAAGTCCAGAACTAGATGATTCCACAGGCAAAATCTACAAAACATTTAAATAACAGTTAATAACTGTGAAGAACAGTTATGTCTTTTGGAAGACAAAACTATTTCAAAGAATAAAAGAAGGAAAACTTCCAAGCTCATCCTATGAGACCAGTATCATCCTGACATCAAAACCAGATAAAGACATTACAGAAAACAAAAACAAAAAAAACAAAAATTTAGGCCAATATATCTGATTAATATAGATGCAGAAATCCTCAACAAAATACAAGCAAACCGAATCCAACAATATATTTTTAAAAAATCATTCACAAGGATTAAGTGGGATTTATTCCTGGGTTGCAGGTATAGTTCAATATTTGCAAATCAATCAACATGATACATCACATCAATAAAAGAAAGGATTAAAACCATGTGGTCATTTTAGTGGATGCAGAAAAAGCATTTTATAAAGTACAACATCCATTCTTGATGAAAACTCTCAACAAAGTAGGTTTAGAGGGAACATACTTCAACATAATAAATGCCATATGTGAAAAAACCCACAGCAAATATCACACTCAATGAAGAAAAATTGAGAGCTTTCCCTCCAAGCTCAGGAACAAGACAAAGATGTCCACTCTCACCACTTTTATTCAACATAGTACTGGAAGTCCTAGCTACAACAATCAGACATTGAAAAAATATAAAAGACACACACGTCGGTAAGGAAGAAATAAAATTTTTACTATTTGCAGATGACATGATAGTGTATATAAAAAAAAACCCTAAAAACTACATTTAAAAAACTACTAGAACTGATAAGCAAATTCAGTAAAGACACAGGATGCAAAATTAATGTATGAAAATTTGCTTTATTTCTATACACTAGTAAGCATCAGAAAGAGAAATTAGGGAATGAATCCCATTTATAATTGCACCAAAAATAACAAGATACCTAGGAATAAATATAGCCAAAGGGGTGAAAGACCTATATTATGAAAACTATAAACCATTGATGAAAAAAATGGAAGACAACACAAAGAAGTGGAAAGACATTCTACACTCATAGATTGGAAGAATGAAATTGTTAAAATGGCTATACTACTGAAAGAAATTTACAAATTTAATGTAATCTCTATGAAATACCAAAAGCATTTCTCACAGGACAACAACAAACAACCCTAAAATTTGTATGAAACCACAAAGGACCTCAAATAGCCAAAGGAATTTTTAAAAAGAAAAAGCAAAGCTGGAGAAATCACAATTCTGGACTTCAAGTTATATTACAAAGCTGTAGTCATCAAGACAATCTGGTACAGGCACAAAAATAGATACATAGATCAATAGAATAGAAAACCCAGAAATAAACCCACAATTATATGATCATTTAATCTTTGACAAAGCAGGAAAGAATATCCAAATAGAAAAAGACAGTCTTTTCAGCCAATGGTGTTGGGAAAACTGGATGGCAAACATACAGAAGAATGAAACTGGACCACGTTCTTATACCATACACACACACACACAAAAATTCAAAATGGGTGAAAGACCTAAATGTGAGACTGGAAACAATAAAAATACTTAAAGAGAGCATAGGCAGTTATTTCTCTGACATTGGCCATAGCATCTGCTTTCTAGATATGTCTCCTGAGGCAATGTAAATAAAAGCAAAAATAAACTATTGGGGCTTCACCAAAATAAAAAGCTTCTGCACAGCAAAGGAAACAACTAACAAAACTAAAAGGCAACTTAACAACTGGGAAAAAATATCTATAAATGATATATCCTATAAAAGGTTGGTGTACAACATATATAAGAATTTATACAATTCAACGTCAAAAAACCCCCCACAAATAATCCAATTTAAAAATGGGCATAAGAGGGGCGCCTGGGTGGCTTAGTCAGTTAAGCGTCCGACTTTCACTTAGGTCATGATCTCGCGGTNTAAAATGAAAAAGAAAAAAGATAAAATAAAAAATAAAAATTGGTATAACATGAACAGACATTTCTCCAAAGAAGACACACAGATGACCAATAGACACATGAAAAGATGTTCACCATCACTCATCATTAGGAAAATTCAAATCAAAATTACAATGAGATTGACCTCACACCTGTCAGAATGGCTAAAATCAACAACACAAGAAACAACAAGTGTTAGTGAGGACATGAAGAAAAAGGAACCCTTGTGCACTGTTTGTGGTAATGCAAACTAGTGCAGCCACTATGGAAAACAGTATGTGGTTTCCCCAAAAAGTTAAAAATAACACTATCCTATGATACAGTAATCACACTGGGTATTTACTCAAAAAAGAAAAAATAAACAATAACTAATTCAAAGGGATACATGCATCCATATGTTTATAGCAGCATATATTTTTTTAAATTTCAATATATATTTATGAGAGACAGAGAATGAGCAGGGGAGGGGCAGAGAGAGAGAGAGACACAGACTCCAAAGCAGGCTCCAGGCTCTGAGCTGTCAGCACAGAGCCCAACGCAGGGCTCAAACCCATGAACCATGAGATCATGACCTAAGCCAAAGTTGGGCGCTTAACCAACAGCCACCCAGGCACCCCAACAGCATTCTTTACAATAGTCAAATTATGGAAGCATCCCAAGTGTCCATTGAAAGATGAATGGATAAAGATTATGTGATATATATATCTTCATATATATGTACATATATATATGAATATTATTCAGCCATAAAAAAGAATGAAATCTTGCCATTTGAGGCAACATGGATGAAGCTAGGGAGTATAATGCTAAGTGAAATAAGTCAGAAAAGACAAATACCATATTATTTCACTCATATGTGGAACTTAAAAACAAAACAAATAAGCAAAGAAAAAAGAGAGAGAGAGAGAGAAACTAAGAAACAGCTTCTTAACTGTAGAACAAATTGATGGTTACCAAGAAGTGAAGTGTGTTGGGGAATGTGTGAAATAGGTAGTGGGTCTTAAGGAGTGCACTCATTGTGATGAGCACTGGGTGATGTATGGAATTAATGATATATTGTGCAACTGAAACTAATATAACACTATATATTAACTATATTGAAATTAAAAATTTTTAAGTTAATTACTAAATTGAGAAGGAAGCATTTGACTCTGTGTATCCAGAACATTTCCATTAAAAAAAAAATCCTCAGTATTGGGTGTGAGCACCTTGACTGAAGATAATGATGTGGTAGTTGGGGAAATGGTGATTTGTCTCAGCTATTTGTTCTGTGCCCAGATTGGCATTTGGAATCCAGCATAGCATACACATGGAAAGTAAAAATGAAATAACAGCTCACACATGTGATTGGTCAATCCAAGACATGGCCCAAATGAGTACAAGATGCCTAGGCTCTGAAAGGCAGAATTAGGAGAGGAGAATTGGAGCAATGAGTTGGTTGTTGGGAAAAAGTGTGTGGAAATAGTTCAAGCAGGCTCTCATGGGCCACAGCCATTGCTCTAGAGTCCAACACATACTAACTTATGAAAATGAAACTATACCAGTTCACTTGGAAAAATAAAGAAAAATAACAGTTGGAACAATCAAGATAGTTCTAGAGCAATTTTCATACATATAGCATATGTTTCAAAATAAGTGAAAGATGAAGACATAAGTGTTCCATTTACAAGATCAGTCTTGTTTTCCCATGATGCTCTTATAAGGAGATAGCTTGTTGACTGAGAGTCTAGCAAGTCTAGAGTTGAAAAAGTGGTTGTTTGTATAACACTGAAGCAAAAGTCAAGTAACAACTATATCTGGCATTCAACTTATGAAGCAATTATATGTTCCAGTACTAGAGCAAAAATGGCTTTGCCTGATTTTTTTAAAACCAATATACTGTGTGGGGCGCCTGGGTGGCTTAGTTGGTTAAGTGTCCGACTTTGGCTCAGGTCATGATCTCGAGGTTCGTGGGTTCGAGCCCCACGTTGGGCTCTGTGCTGACAACTAGCTCAGAGCCTGGAGCCTGTTACAGATTCTGTGTCTCCCTCTCTCTGACCCTCCCCTGCTCGCTCTCTCTCTCTCTCTCTCAGAAATAAATAAAACATTTTAAAAAAGAACCAATATACTGTGCTAAATGGAATGAATTAAGGAATAGTTAAGGGAAAAACTTTCATAATAATAAAGTTATGCCTTCCCCTTTTAAAAATTTTATTTAAATCCAAGTTAGTGTATAGTGTAATAATGATTTTAGGAGTAGAATTTAGTGATTCATCACTTACATATAATACCCAGTGCTCATCCCAGCAAGTGCCCTCCTTAATGCCCATCACTGTTTAGCCCATCCCCCCATCTACCTTTCCTCCAGCAACCTCAGTTTGTTCTCTGCATTTAAGAGTCTCTTATGGTTTGCCTCCCTCTCTGTCTATATATTATTTTATTTTTCCTTCCCTTCTACTATGTTCATCTGTTTTGTTTCTTAAATTCCACATATGAGTGAAATCATATGGTATTTGTCTTTGACTAACTTACTTCATTTAGCATAATATATTCTAGTTCCAGAAGTTCTGCCTTTTCTGCTGTTTAATATTCAAAAGCTCACATGAGGGTGGAATTCCAGTATAACTCACAGAAACTTTAAGTTAAAACAAGGCAAAGGGAGACAAGAGAGTTAATGTGGTGCATATATACTAAGGAGATAATGATGCCAAGAGAAGCCTGTGGCCCAGCCAAGAACTTTTCATATATTCTCTGCTGAGTTCCTAAGGTTTGGTTTGAGGAGAATCTAAAGGTAAAGGCAAAGAGATGAGGGCACAGGAGAAAATATCCTGATTCTCTTCTCTCTTTCCACAGGGGGCTTGGCCTCAGTTATTTACACAGACACCCTCCAAACCATCATCATGCTGATAGGTTCCTTTATTCTCATGGGATATGGTAAGTGATGACAGTGGGAACAGTGCACTTGGGCTGGAAATCATGAGACTTGTATCTGCTCAGTCCATCTGCTCCTTATTGCTGCCTCCCTGTTCTACCTAGTCACACTTTTCAACATATATATAATTTACATCATTGAAACATCTGCCTTTTTTCTTTTGTACTATCTCAGTATGAGATAATGAGGGGGGAAGATTTTTACTTCCTTTAAAAAATTATTACTCAGTTTTAATCTTAATATGTTTGTGTTTGGAATAGACAAAATGAGTTTCACTGGGTTGATAATTTTACACAAATATTGGTGCATTGGATTCAATGCACATAAACCATTTTTGTAGAATCTTCAAAAAAATGAAGTTTTATGAACAGTTTAAGACAACTATTAACTTCACTGTTTCAGTGAAGTTTCAGATGACTGTTTCAGATGGAAATTATTAAAGTATGTTACCCCTTCTATTGTTAGAATATACAAACACAGTTTGAATTTTCCTGATTAGTATCAGTTCTTTCTCTTAAGTCATGCAGCAAACACTACTGAAGAATTTGATTTATAGCTTGCCTATTTTTATTTTCTATTATTATGCTATTTATTTAGCTTTGTACAGGAAATCCATGCATACAGTAAAAAGGATATAAGATGAAAATAAGTGTCTTTTCATCTCTCCCCTGTCCTACAGTCACCATATTCCACCCACTCAAGCTGTACTGAATACAATTGTGAATATGCATGAACCTAATCACATAGCCTGAAGATAACATGAAGCAAAAACTGATAGAACTGCAAAGACAAGAAATGCACAAAAAGAGTTGGGGATTTTGACACAAAATGAATGTGATTGGTCGCATATAGCTATTTAAATTTAAAAAACAATAAAAAATAAATTAATCAAAATTTAAAATTTAGTTTCTCATTTGCCTAGCTGTATTTCAAGTGCTCAATATGTGACTAGTAGTTTTTATATTGGACAGCACAGATACAGAAAAGTTCTATTATTACTAAAAGTTCTATTATACAGTGCTGCTCCAGAGACCACTGCCAGGACCAATTCTTTGCAAACTTTTTATTTAGTTAGCCAAGACTTCTACGATATTCTTATTTATGGCTATTTGGTGTCTGGCTTTTGTGATAGATCTCTGGCATCAACCTCTCTAAGCCTTCTCCCATCCTTAGGATGAAGATGGTAGACTCTCTCATCTCCTAGCATTCTTCATGTATTGTTGTTACAAAACATATTCCCCTTAACAGAACAGTTTCCTTGTATTGTCTGTATCCTCCATTGTATTGTGTTCCTGCCTTGCACATTAATTTTGCACATAATCCTATCACAATGTTTGGCACATACAAAGATTTTTGATGCTAAGTGAAATAAGTAATAAAAAAGTAAATTAATCTCAACCTCAACTCTACAGATATATGATACTCAGATGAATTTTGCACTATTTGAACCTATACTAAGTGGGCTGAGATGCCTGGTCTCATCCTCCTTCTTTCTAAGGTTTCCACCCATTATGGTTCTTTTTTTTTTTAGTTAGTTAGTTAGTTTATTTTTTATTTATTTTTATTTATTTATCTTGAGAGAGAAAGTGCAGGAGGGGCAGAGAGGGAGAGAGAGAATCCCAAGCAGGCTCCACACTATCAGTGCAAAGCCTGATGAGGGGCTCAATCCCATGAACTGTGAGATCATGACCTTAGCTGAAATTAAGAGTTGGATGCTTAACTGACTGAGCCACCCAGATGTTCTCATTATGGTTCTTTTCTACACCTGTCTTGCCTTTCCAGACTCCCAGCAGGCTGAGTGTCACCATTTCACCTAACCATACATAATCCACTGCCTCTAACTTATGCTCCATATCTTCCCATTTTTTACTGTAACATAGATAGAAGATAGTAAGTATTACACCAAAAAGCAGACTGTGCATAAGGTCAGAATGACCAGGCTTTGCATCAGAAAGAGAAACGATTGCTTCTGGTCCATTCAGAGGAGTAGGGACTTTCATATGACTAATTCTGTTAAGCTCACTCTATTACCTCACCTTCATGTTTATCTCTGTTCTAGATGGTTGGATAACAATTTTTGCTGTTGGATAACAATTTTTATTTTTACCATAAGCATAAACACTAAATAAAAATTTTCAAGAGCAGTATAAGAAGAAGGGTGATTTACTTCATGTACATTGTGAAAGCATGATAGCATTCCCATAGCCAGTGAAGGTATTAGAAAGACATGGGTCCTCTGAGAACAGTAAGGATTTAACCAGGCTGATTAGAGATGATTGGGCACTTCCACCACAAAGGAATAATTATGAACATTAGGTGTCTTAGATTTGTGTAAAACATTTTATTTTATCCAATACCTTTGCAGCATTTGCTGAAGTGGGAGGCTATGAGAGTTTTACAGAGAAGTACATGAATGCCATCCCATCCATAGTTGAGGGGGACAACCTGACAATCAGCCCCAAGTGCTACACTCCTCAGGCTGACTCCTTCCACATTTTCCGAGATGCTGTCACCGGAGATATTCCATGGCCAGGAATGGTATTTGGAATGACCATTGTTGCTGTGTGGTACTGGTGCACAGATCAGGTGAAGTATGCATGTGGTGTGTAAATATGTTTATGTTGTTCTTTTTATTCTCATAGAAAAGCATCTATTTTCTATTTTGTACACATATATACACATACACATGCACAAACACACATCATTTTAAGAGTCAAACACTTCTACAAGGCTTGTTATGAAAAATAGTTGTCTGGTGTCCTGATCTCTACTCATTGTTGTCTCTCAAAAGCAAACATTGATTCCTTCAGTTAGGTGTTTTTGTATGTATTTCTCTTCTCTAAATCCTTGTACTCAATGCATGGCTCTGTACCATTGGAGTGTATGTCACCTTGGAGCTCATCAGAAATAAATGTTCTCAGATGTTACCCAGATCCAGTGCATCAGAATTTGCTTGTGAATTTGATCTCCAGGTGATTTAAATAAACGTTTGTATTGCTACCTTTTGGTTTTCCAGTTTTAGGATTTTTACACTGGCTTCCAATAATGAGAGATGAGGGTTTAGCTCTTTCAATTTTTTTTAAAAATTTAAATGTTTTTGTTATTCATTTTTGAGAGAGACAGACAGACAGAGTGTGAGCAGGAAAGGGCAGAGAGAGAAGGAGACAAGGAATCTGAAGCAGACTCCAGGCTCCGCGCTGTCAGCACAAAGCCCGACTCAGGGCTTGAATTCTTAAACTGTGAGATCATGACATGAGACAAAGTCGGACGCTTAACTAACTGAGCCACCCAGTCACCCCTAGCTCTTTCCATTTTTTTATCTTCAGTTTTTCATCTTCTAGTAAAACTAATTCACAATTTTGGTGAGATCAGCATTCAGTGCTACTATTTATGTGACTACATAAATATAATCCACAGCTGAGCCACATTATATTCTCTGGTTGATTTTTCTTTAGCTTTTTCTTTTCTCTAGAATAAATAATTCTTATTTTTTGTGTTTTAATTTTTCTTGGTAATTATTACTCATTAAACACCAAATCCTCTGCAAATTGCCTAAATCTTTTAGATGTGTGCTTGCAAACACATCAAATATCCTACCAACTCTTTTTCTCATTTTCTCATGAAACCTTTGGCCTCTCACAAACTGCTGGGTTGTTCTCTGTGCCTGGTGCCCATCCTAATCCAGGACCCCCTTTATTACCATATTTGGGGTTCCCTTTGCCTCATCCTTGGGTTATATCTCTTAATTCCAGTGTCCCATATCGTCTTATCTCTTGGTTTACTTCTTCCTTCAGGGCAATGGAATTCTCCAGTAAGTTCCTAAGAAAAACAGGAGATACATTTATTGTGAATTTGTCTTCATGCTTGAAAATGTCTTCACTCGAACTTTTCTTAAATTGATCCTCTGGCCATGTACACATTTCCAGGTTGGAAATAATTTTCCAGCCATAAATTCAGTCATCATCTGTTGACTTCCACCATTACTATTGAAAAGCCCGATGTTATTCTTGATCCTTTGGATGTAACCTGTCTTTTCTCTCTAAAAGTTTATCTTTTCTTTGTCCTCGGTGTCTGAAATTCCACACAATGTGCTATTGTTTGTAGATCTATTTTTGTTCATTGTGATGGGCCACTGTAAACCAATTTAATCTGGTAATGGATATTTTTAATGAATTGGGGGAATTCTTTGATTTCTTGCATTTTGTTTTCCTTTGGAGAACTTCCATTTTGAGGATTGATCTTCAGCTAGTTTTCTAGTGTTCTTATCTTTCTTCCACATCGTCCATCTCTTGGTATTTTGTTTTTTGTTTTGTTTTGCTCTACTTTCTAGGAGGCTGCCTCAATATTATCCTTCAGTTTTTCTGCCTTTGTATTCATAACTCCCAAGATCTTATTTTTGGTTTTCTGTATTTTCCTTTTAATAGCATTCAAGTTTGTTTTTGTTTTCTGTGTTGACGTTTTCCTCACCCCAAATAGTCCCTGTCAACTCAAACTTAGAATTTCATAATTTTAAGCCATCTTGGACCAATGGTCACTTGTATCAGTGTGAGATAAGTCTTCTTTTTCTCTATATGATAAACTGATTCTCTAACATATCTCCCAAAGAATGTAATCTTTCATTGATTTGTGCAAACATCTTTATTATTTATATTTTGCCCCTGACTACCTGACTTATCTCCTATATATAGGTGGCCTCATATTCACCCTTAGATCTAATACCCAGACTCTACTTACTTGCTGATAGGACTCTCCTGTTTTACATATAATTTGTATTGTATGTAAATATATACTAATGGCACCTGCTCCCCCAACCCTGAATGACATTGTTGCTATCCCTAATAGATTTGTCTCTCCAAAGAGAAGTAAGCAGAAAAAGTCATCCCTATTTTCTGACATTCCTTGAGAAGAAAAATGTCAAGAAGCAATGGCATTATGGGTGGAAATCCTGCTAGCAAATTCTTAGTCAAGACATTATATAACTTAAGTGGAAATTATGAAATTATACACATTGAATTGCCCAGGACCACAATATTTGATTCATAATTGATTCATAACTAGAGATGAATTTCTCAAGGTTTTCTTCTGATGGCTGCCTGAATGTTGTTTCTATGGCAATGGGCTTAATTTTCCAAACGGACAATGATCCCTAACACTAGAGAGATACTGATGAGTATGTGGCTTATTTGGTGCCTACAACACTAAAGGCACAACTTAAACACACTGCCTGTTGCAAAGATCAATAATGACAACTTTGTATCTGGACAAGTAAATGGTCATTGTTGCAATGCAGTCTAGGAACTGTAAACATTTTAATAGTAGTGGTGTGTATTGACTTCTATGTACCAAGAGTCTAACAAACAATATACCAAATATTCAGAATATCCTGCAAGAGATAACCCTTTTAGACATGAGAAACCTGAGTCTCACAAAGTCAAATACTCATGTAAGAGGAGCAGGGATTTGAGTTCTGATTTTACTCTGAAGTCCATTATTTTCCACTACTCGTGACTCCATATCTTATTGTAACATTAATCCCTGAAAAGAGGCACTCCCCTTCTTTGAAGTTATCCTCTAGTTACTTCATGACTATGTCATGTTTTCCTGGCAGGTTATTGTGCAGCGCTGCCTATCAGGCAAGGACATGTCTCATGTGAAAGCTGCCTGCATCATGTGTGGGTACCTGAAGCTGCTACCCATGTTTCTCATGGTGATGCCAGGAATGATCAGCCGCATCCTGTACACAGGCAAGCCATTGACTCATAAATCCTCTTTCTTGTATGCTTGAATTCTGTGTACTGGTTTTGACATGTATTAAAACCTTGATAATCTAGAAAACCCATTATGTATGGAAGTTAAGACATAATACCAGGTGAAAAGAACAGATTTTGCAGAGTTTCAGAAGCAGGAAAATTTGGCATATTTGACACATATATATCTAACTAATAAGGAATGGCCAAAGAAATGATTATATACCATCTTTATGGAAAATTACACATAAGAACTGAAGACTTTCTCAAATTTTAGTCAAATGCTGAAGTTAGTATGTTTAAGGGTAAAAAAGCAAATACAAAACATTATCTCAACAATTGTCATAGTTATGCTGAAAGACATTTCTCTCTGGAAAAAGATTAGAAAGGAATAAAAAAACTAAAAGAAGCTAATGTATTAATGTGTTAGTATTCTATGGGATTTTTAAAAACCATTTTCTATTTGTTGTCATAATATTGTTTAAGTAAAAAGAAATCCTCAAGGTATTGTACAACTCCCTCCTCATCCCACATAAGCAATTACCCCAATAATGAACACAAATGACACTTCTTACATGTAGGTAGAAAACACTGAACTAAACGACTGGACACAGAACTAATTTCCATATTGATATGGCTGTTGTGGTTGTTTCATCTCTGGAGTTCTCTGCCTCTGGGAGAATTTATGCTCTTGTAGCTTTTCTGGAAGATGGAATCAGCTCCCCCTATTGGTCTAATGCACTAGCTGGGCCATATCCCAAAGAAGAACCTTGCCCCTTAGGTCAGTGCAAGGGGAGGTCCAGGTATGAGACACTTAGGAAGTCACATTCTGGGTGAAGAGGGACCATATCTATGGTATGGAGTTCAAGGTTGAATCTCCAATTTCCAAGCAGATGTATTTCCTCTCACCTATCATCTTACAACTTGTCTCTATGTCCAATGGTTGTAGATCTTACCTGTTTGGGCCTCACTCACTGAACCCACTTATCTGAATCTCCCCTCAGAGAAAGTGGCCTGTGTTGTACCTTCTGAATGTGTGAAACATTGTGGCATTGAGGTCGGCTGTACTAACTATGCCTACCCAGTGATGGTGCTGGAACTGATGCCTGATGGTAAGAAAATGTACACCCTCAATGTTATGCTGAGCGAAATAAGTCAGGCAGAGAAGGACATATACCATATGTTTGCACATATAGGAGGATTAGGAAGAACTTAATGGAGGACCATGGGGGAGAAAAAGCAGGAAAATAGTGGGGGAGAGGGAGGGAGACAAACCATGAGAGACTCTTGAATGCTGAGAACAAACTGAGGGCTGATGGGAGTGGGGGAGAGGGGAAGGGGGATGATGGGCATGGAGGAGGGCACTTGTGGGGATGAGCACTGCGTGTTATATGGAAACCAACTTGACAATAAACTATTAAAAAAGGAAAGAAAGAAAATGTACACCCTCAAATGAATGGAGAAAATGTGATGATAGATGATAGACAGATAAATGATAGATAGATAGATAGATAGATAGATAGATAGATAGATAGACAGGCAGATATAGGTATAGATAATGGCATATTAGTCAGCTTTTAAAAAATGAAAACCTGCCATGTGCAACAACATAGCTGAACCTGGAAGACATTATACTAAATGAGATAAGCCAGATACAGAAAGACAAAAAGCACACAATGTCACTTATATGTGGAATCTAAACAAGTGGAACTCATACAAGCAGAGAGTACAATGGGGTTTCCAGGGACTGGGGGTGGGGAAAATGGGAAGATTACAAAGGGTACAACTTTGCAGTTATAAGATGATAACATAAGTTCTGGAGAACTAATGCACAGCATGGAGATTATAGTTAATAAGAATGTATGTTTAAAATTTGCTGACAGAATAGATCTCAAGTATTCTCACCACAAAACAAGAAAACTATAACTATGTGAGGTGATGGTTATGTTTACTAGCTTGATTATGGTAACATTTCACAGTGTATACATATAACAAAACATCACATTATACATCTTAACTATATACAACTGTTATTTGTCAATCATACTTCAATAAAACTGGAAAAAAATGTTCATGTTGGGACTACCTGAGAGACCTAGTCTATAAATGGGCCATGAGGAAGGATTACGGCATAATCCTTAATAATCTTAACTTCCATGAATTCAATTGTCTTCGTCAGACATTTCTTGAGCACTTTCCATAGGCTACCAGTACTGTGCTGAGCCTGGGGAATACAGAGATGAATCAGATATAATTCCTATTAGAAGAACCCTTAATTCTTTAGATTCAAGATTGCCTTCCAAGGCAATCAAGAGCATTTAAAATGATGGATTTGTCAGTAAAAGAGTTGTATAAACACAAGCTTATAAACTCAGAAAACTAGATGTTGCTATTTATCTTGCTCTCTCTAGACCAGTTATACTCAAACAATACACCTCAATCTATTTAATTTACAACTATTTATCGAATGCCTACTATGTGCCAGACAGTGGCCTGATGCTTAGAAAACATCAGTGAAATAAGAACAAAATCCCCTATACCTTGGAACTCACATTCTTGTTTCATGAGATATAAAATAAATTACACATGTGGAAAAAGAAAATTATTAGGATGCTAGAAGGTGATCTGTGTTGGCCAGTAACAGAGCAGAGTATGGGGTTCAGGAACAACAAGGTGATCTTATACCTTAGACCCATCAAAGGTCAGCTAACACTTCTTCAATCTTTCTCCTCCCTGACACACATGAGAATTGTCAGGAAGAAGTGAGTATGACCCACAAGTGACATCACTCATATAACTCATTCCACACTTTGTCCTAGGAGCCTTAGGGGCATTACTAATAAGCAGAGGGAACTAGAGGACGAATACCATAATATCTCAAAACTCTTTGCTTTGCCCAACAAAAACTTCCTCCACAGAATCACTTACTAGGTTTTTCTCTCTCCAGTTCTCTAAGTCTTCAGGAAGCCAAGAGTTTCTCCCCAAAGAAAAATAGGGAGAGATGCCTCCCCTCTCCTAAATTTAGATTCCAGCAAATGATCTTTAAGTTTACATTTATAACTAAAATTCTGTACTGGATCATTCTCAAATCACCAGGAAATGTCCAGGAAATGCTACATGATGATACATGTTGACAGGCACATCAGTTGGTAAATGTTCCAGATGACACTTTTGAATGACTCTGGTTTGGCAAGGCCCCTGCAAATCACGGAGTCCAATTCCTAACTAATGTTTGCACTCTCATCTGGCCCCAGGACTGCGAGGTCTGATGCTGTCAGTCATGTTGGCCTCTCTCATGAGCTCCATGACCTCTATCTTCAACAGTGCTAGCACCCTCTTTACCATGGACCTGTACACCAAGATTAGAAAACAGGCATCAGAGAAAGAGCTTCTTATAACAGGACGGTGAGAACATCCTGGTTTCTGTCTAAAAATTTCTCCGGAAAGCACGGAAATACAAGTAAACTAGAATTTTCTCATTCTTGGTTTCAGTGAAATGAATAATAGAATTCTAATGTGGGAAAGGGACATTAGAGGATATTTAATCCAACTTTATTTGTTTCCAGATAGAAAACTTGGGGCCATACTTAAAAAAAATGTTTATTTTTGAGAAAGAGAGTCACAGAGTTCAAATGGGGGAGTGTCAGAAAGAGAGGGAGACAGAAAATCCAAAGCAGGCTCCAGCCTCTATGAGCTGTTAGCACAGAGTTTGACGCAGGGTTGGAACTCATGAATGGTTAGATCAGCCCTGAGCTGAAGTTGTACGCTCAACCAACTGAGTCACCCAGGCGCCCTAGGGCCATACTTTAAAATAGTTGCTTTTAAGGATTTTCAAATGCCTCTGATTGTCTCTTATTTGTTTCTCCCCTCACACTCTCTTCCTATCATATCTTCGTGAAACTCCAGTGGTTTTCATGAGATATAAAATTTCCACCTACTCTGATAGGTTAAAGCAGTCTCTAGAAGTTTCCATGTATATCTCATGAAGGAAGTCACAGATTGTCATCCACACACTACTACACAGTAGTTTATCAACTGCACTCATTAAGAGATGGAGTATCAAGAGGGGGCACCTGAGTGGCTCAGTCAATTAAGCATCTGACTTCAGCTCAGGTTAGGATCTCATAGTTCATGGTTTTAAGCCTCACGTCAGGCTCTGTGCTGACAGCTCGGAGCCTGGAGCCTGCTTTGGATTCTGTGTCTCCCTCTCTCTTTCCCCCTCCCCTGCTCGTGTTCTGTCTCTCTCCATCTCTCAAAACTAAATAAACATTAAAATATTTTTTAAAAAGAAATGGAATCTGAAGAGAAACTGACTATATATAAAAGATACTGCTTTGCTGAAGACAGTAACAATCACTTAGTAAATTAAGCATTTGCAAGGAAAATTCCAAGGGCTCACTTGGTCCAGATCTTGACTCTGGATACTATAGGAGAAGAAGAACAGTAAAGCATCTCATCTGTGTTTCTGTGGTAGACAAAGTGCTGGACCTGAATTCAGTAAGCCCAGGATGAAGAAGTCCAGCAAGAGGAATATGATCTCGGATATGAATGCCCTTTAAGTCTCAATTTTAAATCAATGAGTTTTTCTTCTCTCTCTCTCTCTCTCTCCCTCTCTCTTATTAAAAGCCTACTATGTCCCAGAATACAAATATGGAAAAGGGCATATATGTAAAAAATAATTTCCTGCTTTGTGAGATTTATGCCTTTGTTGGCAAGATAGACAATTAATAAATATGTTCTATATCTGATGACAAAAGTGCCAGGAATAAAATTAAAGTGGGATTAAAGATCGGGGTTACTTAAGACAGGTGTTCAGGGAGTCCTCTCTGAGAAGGTGACCTTTAAGCACAGCCCTGAAGGAAGTGTGGAAGTGAGCCCCATGGCTCGGTGGGGATGGAACGGTAAGTGCTGAATTCTTACAACAGTCATGTGTGTGGTGTATTTGAGGGCAGCAAGAGTAAGGTTGGCACATATGAACAAGTGGAAGAGTGAAGAAACATGATCGGAAAGATAGCTAGAGTGAAATTATGTAGGGCCATTTAAGCCATAACAAGACTTTGGATTTTATTCCACATATGATAGAAAACAACTGAAAATAAGCAAGCAAGGGATGTACATGACTCGCTTTCCAATGACGATAACAAGGAGAACAAGGACAGTGGGTATTATTTATTGAATCCTTACTATACTCTAGGCATCATGCTCAGACTTCCTGTGGTTTATCACATTTACTTAGTAGGTTGCAGAAGTTTTGTGAACATTCAATGAAACACTTGTGCCTCAGTCTCCTGCCCAAATGCCTGTCCCCCACTTCTCCCAGCCTCCACCTCTCTGTTTCAGGTGAGCACAGAGAAGTAATAACCTTTTACAGACAGTCGAGTAAATTATGTTTGTTTATTCACACAATAAGAACAGAATATTGAGCTTATCATTAGTTATTCTCCCTGCACCCCATGACATCTAAAAGGTTTTTTACTGACTTTCTACCTGCCAAAGTACTCAAGCAGTAAAATGAACAAATTAGCATTTCTGGCCAATTCACTCAGCATTCTAGGATAAAGGATATTTTAATTCTAACCTGTGCAAATTGACTTAGTTTCTCTCAAGCTAGGGAAAAAAATATCAAAATGGGGATCTGCTTTCTTTATCATACAAATAATTACTTATTCATAGAAATAGTGTGGTGCTTATTCCTAATTGATATATTACATAAATTGCACTAGAGAATTATTAACCAATTGCTGACATTTGAACTGTTTTATGAATGGATATTTAACCTTACAGTTGAAGCTATTACTTCAATTACAGAGAAGTGATTGCTTTATTGGCATTTTACTAATCTATGGTCATAAAACATCCCATGGCTTCATGTGAGGTCAAGAAGTATGATTTTATTTGGAAAATCAATGAATAGCCACAAGAATCAAGAACTTTAAAGCACAATGGAGGCACCAATAATGCTTTTGTTTAAAATTTAAATCATTTTTCTTTCTCTCCAGGCTATTTATCATTCTATTAATTGTCATCAGCATTTTGTGGGTCCCCTTAGTGCAGGTATCTCAAAACGGACAACTATTACATTATATAGAATCAATTTCTAGCTATCTTGGGCCTCCAATTGCGGCTGTCTTCCTGCTTGCCATCTTCTGTAAAAGAGTCAATGAACAGGTAAGTAAAAATCAGAAAACTTCTTCCCTGCTGGGGTGAGAATATTTTATTTCTTTCACTGGTAGGAAAATGCAGTCTTTCACCCTGTTTATACAACTCAAAGCCCATCTCAATTTTCATTGTAGTTAGCTATAATTCCTGTGTAAATACATTAAAGTTTGTAAATACATAGGGCACACTTATAGTACAGTCTGTATATTTCCTACAAAATATTATATACATATATGACACAGTGATGAGGAAGACAAGTTTTGGAGTAAGACTGACAGAATTCAACCCTGGCTCTACCATTTTGTATCATTGTGATCTATCTTAAGCAAACCATTGGTTCTGTGTAGAATGAAGATAATCACAGTGCCTACCTTATAAGATTGCTGTGAGGACTAAAAGGGACTTATTTCAATTTTTTATGTTTATTTATTTTTGAGAGTGAAAGTGAAAGAGAGAATGAGTTGGGGAGGATCAGTGAGAGGGATGTACAGAATCTGAGGCAGGCTCCAAGCTCTCAGCTGTAAGCACAGAGCCCAACACGGGGCTCGAACCAATGAACTTTGAGATCGTGACCTGACCCAAAGTCGGATGCTCAACTGAGCCAACCAGGTGCTCCAAAGTGGATTTATTTTAATGTGAAGTGCTTAGAAGAAAACCTCCCACTTCCATAACATAAAGTATATTAATTTCTATGATAATATATGTAACTGATTATTTTGGAGCAAGATATTTAATCACTTAATTGTTTCCAGCTGTTAACTTTATTATAATTTTGAAATGAAGAATAGGAACAGAGAGGTGAATATCTTATGTGCTTTTCGAATGTTATTTAATATTAGTAAGTGGTATTTTGGGAGTCAGACCCAGGTCTTCCTCCAACTAAAGCTCATGCTTTTAATCTCTAGGCAATACCATTTCCCCTGAACATAATATCTTGATCAGAGGAATAGGGGTTACACATGTTTCCAACCCCACCAGCTTCTCAGAGAAAATAGATGCTTTTAATTGCCGAAAGCTTAATAGAACTATCATAGCTATCTAATATCAACTCTGTAAATTATGTAAAATAATCCATAGCTCTGTTTATTCTGTAAAATAAGAATAAACCATTACTTTTAAAATCTATATATAAAATAAAATTCAAGGTAAACAAGCTTGGGGCAAAGTATACAGTAGTGTCCTGGAGTAGTATCTGATGCAATAAAATTTCAGGATCACTGATAAACACATCACATGCATTTGTATCTTTTCATCGTTTTCATGACTTTGTGCTCAAGGCTAGCCATTATTGGTTCTTAGTGGAGAAAGTAGGTAGGATGATAATTCTTACCTACTCAAATGAGCTTCCCATCTTTTCTAAATAGTATGGTTTTATTCTCGTTTCTTTTGCAGGGAGCCTTCTGGGGTCTAGTCGTTGGACTTGTGATTGGCCTCATTCGAATGATTGCAGAGTTTGCCTATGGAACAGGAAGTTGCTTAGCTGCCAGTAACTGTCCCAAGATCATCTGTGGAGTGCACTATCTGTACTTTGCCATCATCCTCTTTTTTGTTTCCTTACTAGTCATCCTGGGAATTTCCCTGTTAACAAAACCCATTCCTGATGTACATATGAGTACTCATTTCAAAATAAGAATTTTTGGGGCGCCTGGATACCTCAGTCAATTAAGTGACTGACTCTTGATTTTGGCTCAGGTCATGATCCCAGGGTCATGAGATCAAGCTCCATGTCAGTGTCTGCACTGGGCATGGAGCCTGCTTGGGATTCTCTCTCTCTCTCTCTCTCTCGCTTGCTCGCTCGCTCTCTGTTTCTCACTCTCTCTCTCTCTCTCTTTTCCT
Source organism: Crocuta crocuta (assembly GCF_008692635.1). Taxonomy (NCBI): domain Eukaryota; kingdom Metazoa; phylum Chordata; class Mammalia; order Carnivora; family Hyaenidae; genus Crocuta; species Crocuta crocuta. The sequence goes on from NW_027529573.1 coordinate 579,974, forward strand.
TTGCCCTTCTCCCCCATTTTCTCTAAATAAATAAATAAATAAATAAATAAATAAGAGTTCTTTGCCTTCCCAGGTATTAGGAAATGGGCTTCATCCTCAAAAAACTTCACAAATCTTTATCTTTGTTATAAGATACCAGGAAGAGAGGAATTAGTGCTACCTAAGAGATTGGAAAAGACTTCACAGCAGAGCTTTTATCTGGGCTGGGACTATTTGGGGATGAGTAGAATTTCATATACAATACAAACATCAATACAGAGATTTAAAAAAATAAGTACATGATACTAGGTGGCAGGAAAAAGAAACAGAATGAGATGCCTTTCAAATTGGCAAAAGGGTTTAATATTAATATGTCAAATATTGGTANGGGAATATGTATCAATTATAATTAAAATTCTCATACCTTATGAACCAACAACCCCATTTCTAGGAACTTATTGTGTAGAAATACACAAATAGGAAAAATATACGTATAAAGATATTATCTGCAAAAGGTTTCTAGTAGAAAAAGATGGAAACAACCTAAATTTCCATTGCTAGTGAAATGGATACACTAGCACATGGTACACTAAATACCATGCAGCTGTTCAAAAGCCTGAGGAGCTCTATTATTTGCTTTCTTAAATGTCCATGATATGGTTAAGTGGGGAAAAACTTGCAGAATAATATGGTATTATATAAGATCACCTTTTGAAAATAACACACACACACACACACACACACACACACACACACACACANGACATTAGAGGATATTTAATCCAACTTTATTTGTTTCCAGATAGAAAACTTGGGGCCATACTTAAAAAAAATGTTTATTTTTGAGAAAGAGAGTCACAGAGTTCAAATGGGGGAGTGTCAGAAAGAGAGGGAGACAGAAAATCCAAAGCAGGCTCCAGCCTCTATGAGCTGTTAGCACAGAGTTTGACGCAGGGTTGGAACTCATGAATGGTTAGATCAGCCCTGAGCTGAAGTTGTACGCTCAACCAACTGAGTCACCCAGGCGCCCTAGGGCCATACTTTAAAATAGTTGCTTTTAAGGATTTTCAAATGCCTCTGATTGTCTCTTATTTGTTTCTCCCCTCACACTCTCTTCCTATCATATCTTCGTGAAACTCCAGTGGTTTTCATGAGATATAAAATTTCCACCTACTCTGATAGGTTAAAGCAGTCTCTAGAAGTTTCCATGTATATCTCATGAAGGAAGTCACAGATTGTCATCCACACACTACTACACAGTAGTTTATCAACTGCACTCATTAAGAGATGGAGTATCAAGAGGGGGCACCTGAGTGGCTCAGTCAATTAAGCATCTGACTTCAGCTCAGGTTAGGATCTCATAGTTCATGGTTTTAAGCCTCACGTCAGGCTCTGTGCTGACAGCTCGGAGCCTGGAGCCTGCTTTGGATTCTGTGTCTCCCTCTCTCTTTCCCCCTCCCCTGCTCGTGTTCTGTCTCTCTCCATCTCTCAAAACTAAATAAACATTAAAATATTTTTTAAAAAGAAATGGAATCTGAAGAGAAACTGACTATATATAAAAGATACTGCTTTGCTGAAGACAGTAACAATCACTTAGTAAATTAAGCATTTGCAAGGAAAATTCCAAGGGCTCACTTGGTCCAGATCTTGACTCTGGATACTATAGGAGAAGAAGAACAGTAAAGCATCTCATCTGTGTTTCTGTGGTAGACAAAGTGCTGGACCTGAATTCAGTAAGCCCAGGATGAAGAAGTCCAGCAAGAGGAATATGATCTCGGATATGAATGCCCTTTAAGTCTCAATTTTAAATCAATGAGTTTTTCTTCTCTCTCTCTCTCTCTCTCCCTCTCTCTTATTAAAAGCCTACTATGTCCCAGAATACAAATATGGAAAAGGGCATATATGTAAAAAATAATTTCCTGCTTTGTGAGATTTATGCCTTTGTTGGCAAGATAGACAATTAATAAATATGTTCTATATCTGATGACAAAAGTGCCAGGAATAAAATTAAAGTGGGATTAAAGATCGGGGTTACTTAAGACAGGTGTTCAGGGAGTCCTCTCTGAGAAGGTGACCTTTAAGCACAGCCCTGAAGGAAGTGTGGAAGTGAGCCCCATGGCTCGGTGGGGATGGAACGGTAAGTGCTGAATTCTTACAACAGTCATGTGTGTGGTGTATTTGAGGGCAGCAAGAGTAAGGTTGGCACATATGAACAAGTGGAAGAGTGAAGAAACATGATCGGAAAGATAGCTAGAGTGAAATTATGTAGGGCCATTTAAGCCATAACAAGACTTTGGATTTTATTCCACATATGATAGAAAACAACTGAAAATAAGCAAGCAAGGGATGTACATGACTCGCTTTCCAATGACGATAACAAGGAGAACAAGGACAGTGGGTATTATTTATTGAATCCTTACTATACTCTAGGCATCATGCTCAGACTTCCTGTGGTTTATCACATTTACTTAGTAGGTTGCAGAAGTTTTGTGAACATTCAATGAAACACTTGTGCCTCAGTCTCCTGCCCAAATGCCTGTCCCCCACTTCTCCCAGCCTCCACCTCTCTGTTTCAGGTGAGCACAGAGAAGTAATAACCTTTTACAGACAGTCGAGTAAATTATGTTTGTTTATTCACACAATAAGAACAGAATATTGAGCTTATCATTAGTTATTCTCCCTGCACCCCATGACATCTAAAAGGTTTTTTACTGACTTTCTACCTGCCAAAGTACTCAAGCAGTAAAATGAACAAATTAGCATTTCTGGCCAATTCACTCAGCATTCTAGGATAAAGGATATTTTAATTCTAACCTGTGCAAATTGACTTAGTTTCTCTCAAGCTAGGGAAAAAAATATCAAAATGGGGATCTGCTTTCTTTATCATACAAATAATTACTTATTCATAGAAATAGTGTGGTGCTTATTCCTAATTGATATATTACATAAATTGCACTAGAGAATTATTAACCAATTGCTGACATTTGAACTGTTTTATGAATGGATATTTAACCTTACAGTTGAAGCTATTACTTCAATTACAGAGAAGTGATTGCTTTATTGGCATTTTACTAATCTATGGTCATAAAACATCCCATGGCTTCATGTGAGGTCAAGAAGTATGATTTTATTTGGAAAATCAATGAATAGCCACAAGAATCAAGAACTTTAAAGCACAATGGAGGCACCAATAATGCTTTTGTTTAAAATTTAAATCATTTTTCTTTCTCTCCAGGCTATTTATCATTCTATTAATTGTCATCAGCATTTTGTGGGTCCCCTTAGTGCAGGTATCTCAAAACGGACAACTATTACATTATATAGAATCAATTTCTAGCTATCTTGGGCCTCCAATTGCGGCTGTCTTCCTGCTTGCCATCTTCTGTAAAAGAGTCAATGAACAGGTAAGTAAAAATCAGAAAACTTCTTCCCTGCTGGGGTGAGAATATTTTATTTCTTTCACTGGTAGGAAAATGCAGTCTTTCACCCTGTTTATACAACTCAAAGCCCATCTCAATTTTCATTGTAGTTAGCTATAATTCCTGTGTAAATACATTAAAGTTTGTAAATACATAGGGCACACTTATAGTACAGTCTGTATATTTCCTACAAAATATTATATACATATATGACACAGTGATGAGGAAGACAAGTTTTGGAGTAAGACTGACAGAATTCAACCCTGGCTCTACCATTTTGTATCATTGTGATCTATCTTAAGCAAACCATTGGTTCTGTGTAGAATGAAGATAATCACAGTGCCTACCTTATAAGATTGCTGTGAGGACTAAAAGGGACTTATTTCAATTTTTTATGTTTATTTATTTTTGAGAGTGAAAGTGAAAGAGAGAATGAGTTGGGGAGGATCAGTGAGAGGGATGTACAGAATCTGAGGCAGGCTCCAAGCTCTCAGCTGTAAGCACAGAGCCCAACACGGGGCTCGAACCAATGAACTTTGAGATCGTGACCTGACCCAAAGTCGGATGCTCAACTGAGCCAACCAGGTGCTCCAAAGTGGATTTATTTTAATGTGAAGTGCTTAGAAGAAAACCTCCCACTTCCATAACATAAAGTATATTAATTTCTATGATAATATATGTAACTGATTATTTTGGAGCAAGATATTTAATCACTTAATTGTTTCCAGCTGTTAACTTTATTATAATTTTGAAATGAAGAATAGGAACAGAGAGGTGAATATCTTATGTGCTTTTCGAATGTTATTTAATATTAGTAAGTGGTATTTTGGGAGTCAGACCCAGGTCTTCCTCCAACTAAAGCTCATGCTTTTAATCTCTAGGCAATACCATTTCCCCTGAACATAATATCTTGATCAGAGGAATAGGGGTTACACATGTTTCCAACCCCACCAGCTTCTCAGAGAAAATAGATGCTTTTAATTGCCGAAAGCTTAATAGAACTATCATAGCTATCTAATATCAACTCTGTAAATTATGTAAAATAATCCATAGCTCTGTTTATTCTGTAAAATAAGAATAAACCATTACTTTTAAAATCTATATATAAAATAAAATTCAAGGTAAACAAGCTTGGGGCAAAGTATACAGTAGTGTCCTGGAGTAGTATCTGATGCAATAAAATTTCAGGATCACTGATAAACACATCACATGCATTTGTATCTTTTCATCGTTTTCATGACTTTGTGCTCAAGGCTAGCCATTATTGGTTCTTAGTGGAGAAAGTAGGTAGGATGATAATTCTTACCTACTCAAATGAGCTTCCCATCTTTTCTAAATAGTATGGTTTTATTCTCGTTTCTTTTGCAGGGAGCCTTCTGGGGTCTAGTCGTTGGACTTGTGATTGGCCTCATTCGAATGATTGCAGAGTTTGCCTATGGAACAGGAAGTTGCTTAGCTGCCAGTAACTGTCCCAAGATCATCTGTGGAGTGCACTATCTGTACTTTGCCATCATCCTCTTTTTTGTTTCCTTACTAGTCATCCTGGGAATTTCCCTGTTAACAAAACCCATTCCTGATGTACATATGAGTACTCATTTCAAAATAAGAATTTTTGGGGCGCCTGGATACCTCAGTCAATTAAGTGACTGACTCTTGATTTTGGCTCAGGTCATGATCCCAGGGTCATGAGATCAAGCTCCATGTCAGTGTCTGCACTGGGCATGGAGCCTGCTTGGGATTCTCTCTCTCTCTCTCTCTCTCGCTTGCTCGCTCGCTCTCTGTTTCTCACTCTCTCTCTCTCTCTCTTTTCCTTTGCCCTTCTCCCCCATTTTCTCTAAATAAATAAATAAATAAATAAATAAATAAGAGTTCTTTGCCTTCCCAGGTATTAGGAAATGGGCTTCATCCTCAAAAAACTTCACAAATCTTTATCTTTGTTATAAGATACCAGGAAGAGAGGAATTAGTGCTACCTAAGAGATTGGAAAAGACTTCACAGCAGAGCTTTTATCTGGGCTGGGACTATTTGGGGATGAGTAGAATTTCATATACAATACAAACATCAATACAGAGATTTAAAAAAATAAGTACATGATACTAGGTGGCAGGAAAAAGAAACAGAATGAGATGCCTTTCAAATTGGCAAAAGGGTTTAATATTAATATGT
>NW_027529573.1:585596-591415 GCF_008692635.1 Crocuta crocuta
ATTGGTAATGTATGAATTTTATAATTTGTAGGAGGACAATTAGGGAATATGTATCAATTATAATTAAAATTCTCATACCTTATGAACCAACAACCCCATTTCTAGGAACTTATTGTGTAGAAATACACAAATAGGAAAAATATACGTATAAAGATATTATCTGCAAAAGGTTTCTAGTAGAAAAAGATGGAAACAACCTAAATTTCCATTGCTAGTGAAATGGATACACTAGCACATGGTACACTAAATACCATGCAGCTGTTCAAAAGCCTGAGGAGCTCTATTATTTGCTTTCTTAAATGTCCATGATATGGTTAAGTGGGGAAAAACTTGCAGAATAATATGGTATTATATAAGATCACCTTTTGAAAATAACACACACACACACACACACACACACACACACACACACACACATTGGTCTAACAATGGAAAAAATACCTTAAAGCATATACACCAGAAAGTTTTTTTTCCCTAGTGGACCTGTGTGGCCTTAGATAGTTTATTTTTATTTTTAAATTTAATTTATTTTATCTTTTTATTTTCTTAAATAGTTTATTGTCAAGTTGGTTTCCATATAACACCCAGTGCTCATCCCAACAAGTGCCCTCAATAAAAGGTATCTCTGGGGGAAACACTATAGAGGAGAAGCAAATATTAGTCATTTTTTTAATAGATAGTTTATTGTCAAATTAGTTTCCACATAACACCCAGTGCTCATCCCCACGAGTGCCCTCCTCCATGCCAATCCCCCCTCCCCCCTACATCCATCAATTCTGTTTTTGTCAGCGTTCAAGAGTCTCTCATGGTTTGCCTCTCTCCCTTTCCCCCACCATTTCCCCCCTTCTTCTCCCCCTTGGTCCTCTGTTAAGTTCCTCCTAATCCTCCTATACGTGCAAACATATGATATTTGTCCTTCTCTGCCTGACTTATTTCGCTCAGCATAACACCCTCAAGGTCCATCCATGTTGCTACACATGGCCAGATTTCATTGTTTCTCATTGCCATGTAGTANCACAAAAATAAACTCAAAATGGATAAAGGACCTGAATGTGAGACAGGAAACCATCAAAACCCTAGAGGAGAAAGCAGGAAACAACCTCTTTGACCTCCACCGCAGCAACCTCTTACTTGACACATTCCCCCAAAGCAAAGGAATCAAGAATATTAGTCATTTTTTAACTTAAATATTGCTTACATACTAACATTATTTGAATGTATTACTCATGTGTATAACTTTTATTTATTTTGCATTTATCACTCAGTCTTTGAAGCAGTATTTATTTGCATATTCCCTTAGAAAGTAGTAAATATTATTTGTGGATGGGGAAATCCAAAACACAGAATGGTTCACATTACTTTATCAAAGACATGTCACCAGAAGTCACAACAAATATTTGTGTTGAATATTGGGAATTGAATGGAAAAAAAATACTAGAAAATATATTATATTTTTCAAAGAAATATAAACATTAAGCTTTATATGGCAACAAAAATAACTACAATTTATTATTAAGTTTTTTAAAAAATGTGTCTAAAGAATCAATAACACCATTTATGTAATTTATGTTTATGTTTTATAAATATACTATGAGGTTTGAATTTTCAAAATGGACTGATAAATATCAAAAGTCACATCAGAGAACGTTATGAGTAGTGTTGTGGATCTAACCTAGCAATTCAGTAAAAAGAAATCTCAGAATGATACTTTGTTTTGGCAAGACTAAAAAGTACCTGTCCAAGTTAGAACAAAAATTCAAGGAGCCCAAATAAAAGGGTTTCAGCAAGAAAATATATACTGTATAAGAAATGCTAGGATTAAGGGGCACCTGGATGGCTCAGTCGGTTGGGCATCTGACTTCGGCTCAGGTCGTGATTTCATGATTCGTGAGTTCAAGCTCCACGTCGGGCTCTGTGCTTACAGCTCAGAGCCTGGAGCTTGCTTTGGATTTTGTGTCTCCCTTTCTCTGTCCCTCCCCATCTCGCACTCTGTCTCTCTCTCTCAAGATTAAATAAACACTAAAAAAATGCTAGGATTAAGAACTTTATGAAGCTACAATTAGGAATCTTAGTGGTAAGGTGGAAGCGTATGCTTGTTATGCCTACAATAAATTTTAAAAAGCCAATTATAAATCCTAGTAAATCTCTACAAGAGTCATGAGCCAAGTATGAGGCCAATTAAAATGACACATCACTTTGAGCATATGATTGATTATAATTTTGAAACCCAGTTGACACTTGGAACCCTTTCCTTAGAATGACCTAGAGCTGGTATTCATTCATTGTGTCCAATTACATGTCTTGGATCTATGGCATAGAAAAAAGTTACATAATAGCATAAATAGCTATTTTCTAATTTTTAGCCAACATACAAAGCATGGAAATATTAATCATATTTATAGAAAACAATTAAATTCTATAAAGCTTATAGCAGTTTTAAAATAATGATACATTTGACAAAAGCTTGGAGGTTGGCTGGAGAATGGATGTATAAGGGCACAAATTGTTATCAGAACTTAATAGTAGTACATAGATATGATCTAAACACGATGAATCCAGGAATGGAGCTAAAAAGGATATTTTATTTTATTTTTATATTTTTAAACATTTATTTACCTTTGAGAGACACAGAAAGACAAAGCGCAAGCAGGGGAGGAGCAAAGACAGAGAGAGACACAGAATTTGAAGCAGGCTCCAGGCTCTGAGCTGTCAGCACAGAACCTGATGCTGGGCTCAAACCCGAACCATGAGGTCATGACCTGAACCAAAGTCAGACGCTCAACCGACTGAGCCACCCAGGTGCCCCTAAAAAAATATTTTATAAGTTACAAACGTAACCGCTAGACAAACTGAAAGTAATATGATACAGTTAATAACAGCTGAATGATAAGGATGAGTGAAGTGAGGGTACTGTAAGCTAGATATATATTTGACTTTTATGAAATTATAAATCCAGAAGTAAGAGTTTTAAGAATATTGCTTAAGATGGGGAACCTGGGTGGCTCAGTCAGTTAAGCGTCCAACTTCAGCTCAGGTCACGATCTCATGGCTTGTGGGTTCGAGCCCTGCATCAGGCTCTGTGCTGACAGCTCAGAGCCTGGAGCCTGCTTCAGATTCTGTGTCTTCCTCCCTCTCTGCCCCTACCCTGCTCACACTCTGTCTCCCTGTCTCTAAACAATGAATAAACGTTAAAAATTTTTTTAAGGACTATTACTTATGAGTATTTAATTACTACTGAAAGAGTTTAAAACATCAATAATTTTAAATAGTGTGTATTTGTGAATTATTATGGCAGAAGACATTTCTTTGTTACATATACTATGCAATGTCATTTGATTTTCTTGCACTAAACAATAAATGAATGTACCATCGTATTATTTAAACATTTGTCCATCACTAACGTGCTTGTCTGTGGTCTTTGTGTAGCTGTATCGTCTGTGCTGGGCTCTTCGGAACAGTAAGGAGGAACGAATTGATTTAGATGCAGAAGAGAAAAGACATGAAGAAGCTGATAATGATGTTGATGAAGGTAATATCTGGTTTACATTTGGTTTTCATACAAAAATTCAGTATTCCTGAATTGGTTTCATGTTTGCTTAAATTTTCTTTTTGCCACTAAATTCAGTTTCTTAAAAAAGCTGTTAGATTTATGGTAAACTGAAACTTTGAAATCTTATTTTCCCCAAACCAAGACAAATTCATTATAAAAGAAATATTCGAATTCATCTGCCTGTCCATCAGACTGTCCGTCCATTCAGCCATCATACAACCATGGGTCTGTGTACCAGCTCTGATGTGAAAATCAACTCCAGAGTCTCCTTTTCCTAATCACATATTAAATGTTCAACAAATCGATCTTTTTTTTTAAAATTTTCATTTGAAGTTTATTCACCAAGTTCTTTCCTTTCTTTCTCAAGTCTGAACAGGCAGATAGTGACTTTATTTATTTATAATATTATTTTTTCTTAATAGTTTATTGTCAAGTTGATTTCCATATAACACCCAGTGCTCATCCCAACAAGTGCCCTCCTCCATGCCCATCACTCCTCTTACCCTTTCCCCCACCTCCATCAGCCCTCAGTTCAGTCTCAGTAATCAAAAATCTCTAATGGTTTGCCTCCCTCCCTCTCCCCGACTATTTTTCCCCTTCTTCTCCTCCATGGTGCTCCATTAAGTTCCTCCTAATCAACATGGAAACATATGGTATCTGTCCTTCTCTGCCTGACCTATTCCACTCAGCATAACACCCTCAAGTTCCATCCATGTTGCTACACATGGCCAGATTTCATTCTTTCTCATTGCCATGTAGTATTCCTTTGTGTAGATAAACCACATCTTCTTGATCCATTCATCAGTTGATGGACCCTTAGGCTCTTTCCATGCTTTGGCTATTGTAGAGAGTGCTGCTATGAACATTGGGGTACATGTGTCCCTATGCATCAGCACTCCTGTATCCCTTGGGTAAATTCCTAGCAGTGCTATTGCTGGGTCATAGGGGAGTTCTATTGTTAATTTTTTGAGGAACCTCTACGCTGTTTTCCAGAGGGGCTGCACCCGTTTACGTTCCCACCAACAGTGTAGGAGGGTGCCCGTTTCTCCACATCCTCGTCAGCATCTCGTGTTCTCTGATTTCCTCATTTTAGCCACTCGACTGGCGTCAAGTGGTATCTCAATGTAGTTTAGATTTGCATTTCCCTGATGAGGAGGAATGCTGAGCATCGTTTCATGTGTCTGTTGGCCATCTGGATGTCCTCTTTGGAGAAGTGTCTGTTCATATCTTCTGCCCATTTCTTCACCGGATTGTTTGTTTTTCGAGTGTGGAGGTTGGTGAGTTCCTTATAGATTTTGGATACAGCCCTTTATCTGATATTTCATTTGCAACAATTTTTCCAATTCTGCCGGTGCCTAAATTTTATTAATTATTTCCTTTGACCTGCAGAAGCTTTTCATCTTGATGAGGTCCCAATAGTTCATTTTTGCTCTTGATTCCCTTGCCTTTGGGGATGGGTTAAGTAAGAAATTGCTGCGGTTGAATTCAAGGAGGTTGTTCCCTGACTTCTCCTCTAGGGTTTTGATGGTTTCCTGTCTCACGTTCAGTTCCTTCATCCACTTTGAGGTTCTTTTTGTGTATGGTGTGAGAAAATGATCTAGTTTCATTCTTCTGCATTTTGCTGTCCAGTTCTCCCAGCACCATCTGTTAAAGAAGCTATCTTTTTTCCATTGGATACTCTTTCCCACTTTGTCAAAGATTAGTTGACCATACATTTGTTGTGGGTCCAATTCTGAGTTCTCTATTCTATTCCGTTGGCCTATTTGTCTGTTTTTGTACCAATATCATACTGTCTTAATGATGACAGCTTTGTAGTAGAGGCTAAAGTCTGGGATGGTGATGCCTTCCGTTTTGGTTTTATTCTTCAATATTACTTTGGCTATTCGGGGTCTTTTGTGGTTCCATACAAATTTTAGCATAGTTTGTTGTAGTTTTGAGAAGACTGCTGATGCAATTTTGATTGGGATTGCCAAGAATGTGTAGATTGCTTTGGGTAATAATGACATTTTAACAATATTTATTCTTCTGACCCATGAGCATGGAATGTTTTCCATTTCTTTGTGTCTTCTTCAATTTCCTTCATAGTTTTTCATAGTTTTCATCATACAGATCTCTAATATCTTTGGGTAGGTTTATTCCTAGGTATTTTATGTTTTTTTGTGCAATTGTGAATGGGATCAGTTTCTTGATTTCTCTTTCTGTTGCTTCATTACTGGTGTATAAAAATGCAACCGATTTTGGTACGTTGATTTTGTACCCTGCAACTTTG
>NW_027529573.1:594299-594451 GCF_008692635.1 Crocuta crocuta
TGTCCTTCTCTGCCTGACCTATTCCACTCAGCATAACACCCTCAAGTTCCATCCATGTTGCTACACATGGCCAGATTTCATTCTTTCTCATTGCCATGTAGTATTCCTTTGTGTAGATAAACCACATCTTCTTGATCCATTCATCAGTTGAT
>NW_027529573.1:594485-646646 GCF_008692635.1 Crocuta crocuta
TTTAGCTATTGTGGAGAGTGCTGCTATGAACATTGGGGTACATGTGTCCCTATGCATCAGCACTCCTGTATCCCTTGGGTAAATTCCTAGCAGTGCTATTGCTGGGTCATAGGGGAGTTCTATTGTTAATTTTTTGAGGAACCTCTACGCTGTTTTCCAGAGGGGCTGCACCCGTTTACGTTCCCACCAACAGTGTAGGAGGGTGCCCGTTTCTCCACATCCTCGTCAGCATCTCGTGTTCTCTGATTTCCTCATTTTAGCCACTCGACTGGCGTCAAGTGGTATCTCAATGTAGTTTAGATTTGCATTTCCCTGATGAGGAGGAATGCTGAGCATCGTTTCATGTGTCTGTTGGCCATCTGGATGTCCTCTTTGGAGAAGTGTCTGTTCATATCTTCTGCCCATTTCTTCACCGGATTGTTTGTTTTTCGAGTGTGGAGGTTGGTGAGTTCCTTATAGATTTTGGATACAGCCCTTTATCTGATATTTCATTTGCAACAATTTTTCCAATTCTGCCGGTGCCTAAATTTTATTAATTATTTCCTTTGACCTGCAGAAGCTTTTCATCTTGATGAGGTCCCAATAGTTCATTTTTGCTCTTGATTCCCTTGCCTTTGGGGATGGGTTAAGTAAGAAATTGCTGCGGTTGAATTCAAGGAGGTTGTTCCCTGACTTCTCCTCTAGGGTTTTGATGGTTTCCTGTCTCACGTTCAGTTCCTTCATCCACTTTGAGGTTCTTTTTGTGTATGGTGTGAGAAAATGATCTAGTTTCATTCTTCTGCATTTTGCTGTCCAGTTCTCCCAGCACCATCTGTTAAAGAAGCTATCTTTTTTCCATTGGATACTCTTTCCCACTTTGTCAAAGATTAGTTGACCATACATTTGTTGTGGGTCCAATTCTGAGTTCTCTATTCTATTCCGTTGGCCTATTTGTCTGTTTTTGTACCAATATCATACTGTCTTAATGATGACAGCTTTGTAGTAGAGGCTAAAGTCTGGGATGGTGATGCCTTCCGTTTTGGTTTTATTCTTCAATATTACTTTGGCTATTCGGGGTCTTTTGTGGTTCCATACAAATTTTAGCATAGTTTGTTGTAGTTTTGAGAAGACTGCTGATGCAATTTTGATTGGGATTGCCAAGAATGTGTAGATTGCTTTGGGTAATAATGACATTTTAACAATATTTATTCTTCTGACCCATGAGCATGGAATGTTTTCCATTTCTTTGTGTCTTCTTCAATTTCCTTCATAGTTTTTCATAGTTTTCATCATACAGATCTCTAATATCTTTGGGTAGGTTTATTCCTAGGTATTTTATGTTTTTTTGTGCAATTGTGAATGGGATCAGTTTCTTGATTTCTCTTTCTGTTGCTTCATTACTGGTGTATAAAAATGCAACCGATTTTGGTACGTTGATTTTGTACCCTGCAACTTTGCTGAATTCTTGGATCAGTTCTAGTAGGCTTCTGGTGGAGTCTATTAGGTTTTCTATGTAGACTATCATGTCATCTGCGAAAAGTGAAAGTTTGACTTCTTCTTTGCCAATTCTGATACCTTTGATTTCCTTTTGTTGTCTGATTACTGATACTAGGACTTCCAGCCCTATGTTAAACCACAGTGGTGAGAGTGGACATCTCTGTCTTGTTCCTCATTTCAGGGGGAATGCTCTCAGTTTTTCCCTACTGTGGATGATGTTAGCTGAGGGCTTCTCATAGATGGCTTTTATGATGTTTGTCTTTATTAAGAAGGGATTCTGTATTTTGTCAAATGCTTTTTCTGCATCTATCGACAGGATCATATGGTTTTTATCTTTTCTTTTGTTGATGTGATGTATCACATTGATTGATTTGTGAATGTTGAACCAGCCCTGTAACCCAGGAATGAATCCCACGTGATCTTGGAGAATAATTCCTTTTATGTGCTGTTGAATTCGATTTGCAAGTATCTTGTTGAGGATTTTTGCATCCATATTCCTCAAGGATATTGGCCTGTAGTTCTCTTTTTTTGCTGGGTCTCTGTCTGGCTTGGGAATCAAAGTGATGCTGGCTTTGTAGAATGAGTCCAGAAGTTTTCTTTCCATTTCTATTTTTTGGAAGTACCTGGGAAGAATGGGTATTAATTCTGTTTTAAATGTCTGGTAGAATTCCCCAGGGAAGCCATCTGGCCCAGAGCTCTTATTTGTTGGGAGATTTTTGATAACTGATTCAATTTCCTAACTAGTTATGGGTCTGTTCAGGTTTTATATCTCTTCCCGTGTGAATTTTGGTAGTGAGAGTGTGTTTAGGAGTTTGTCCATTTCTTCTAAGTTGTCCAGTTTGTTGGCATATAGTTTATCATAGTATTCCCTGATAATTGCTTGTATTTCTGAGAGGTTGTTGTAATAAGTTCATTTTTATTCATGATTTTGTCTATTTGAGTGCTCTCTCTTTTCTTTTTGTGAAGCCTGGCTAGAAGCTTGTGAATTTTTTTTATTTTTTTCAAAAACCAACTCTTGGGGGCGCCTGGGTGGTTTAGTCGGTTAAGTGTCCGACTTTCGCTTAGGTCATGATCTCGCGGTTCATGGGTTCGAGCCCCGCATCGGGCTCTGTGCTGACTGCCAGCTCAGAGCCTGGAGCGTATTTCAGAGTCTGTATCTCCCTCTCTCTCTTATCCTCTCCTGCTCACGCTGTCTCGCTCTCTCTCTGTCTCCTAGAAAGAAATAACAATATTAAAAAAAAAAAAACAAAAACCAACTCTTGGTTTCATTGATCCTTTCAACCTTTTCTTTGGTTTCTATGTTATTTCTTCCTTCATTTTTATTATTTCTCTTCCCCTACTTGGTTTGCATTGCTCTTGTTGCTCTTCATCTAGTTCCTTTATGTGTGCTGTTAGATTTTGTACATGAACTTTTTCTAATTTCTTGAAATAGACCTGGAGTGCAATGTACTTTCCTCTTAGGACTGCCTTTGCCGCATCCCATAGAATTTGCACTTGATCTTAGCCAAAAGGCCGAGAAGCAATCCCATAGAGTTTGGATTGTTGTATTTTCATTTTCATTTGCTTCCATATATTTTTAAATTTCTTCTCTAATTGCCTGATTGGCGCATTCGTTCTTTAGTAGGTGTTCTTTAACCTCCATGTTTTTGGAGGTTTTCCAGACTTCTTCCTGTGGTTGATTTCAAGCTTCATAGCATTGTGACCTGAAAGTGTGCATGATATGATCTCAATTCTTTGATATTTACTCAGAGCTGCTTTATGTCCCAGTATGTGATCTATCTTGGGGAATATGCCATGTGCACTTGAGAAGAAAGTGAATTCCATGGCCTCAGGATGTAGACTTCTAAATATATCTGTCAAATGCATCTGATCCAGTGTGTCCTTCAAGTCCACTGTTTCTTTAGTGATTATCTGTCTAGTTGATCTATCCATTGCAGTAAGTGGAGTATTAAAGTCCTCTGCTATTAGCACATTCTTGTCCATAAGATTGTTTCTGTTTGTGATTAATTGTTTTATATATTTAGGTGCTTCCCTATTTGGTGCGTAGAGATTTATAATTGTTAGCTCTTCCTGATGGATAGACCCTGTAATTATTATATAATGCCCTTCTTCATCCCTTGTTACTGTATTTACTTTACTTTAAAGTCCAGTTTGTCTGATATAAGTATAGCTACTCCAGCTTTCTTTTGACTTCCAGTAGCATGGTAGATATTTCTCCATCCCCTTACTTTCAATCTGAAGGTGTGCTCATGTCTAAAATGAGTTTCTTGTGGACAGCAAATAGATAGATTTTGTATTTTTATCCATTCTGCTACCCTATGTCTTTTGATTGGAGCATTTAGTCCTTTTACATTTAGTGTTATTATTGAAAAATATGGGTTTAGAGTCATTGTGTTCTTTGTAAGATTCATGCTTGTGGTGGTGTCTCTGGTACCTTGCATTGTTTGCAACATTTCCCTTAGAGAGTCCCCCTCAGGATTCCTTGTAGGGATGGTTTAGTGGCGACAAATTCTTTCAACTCTCTTGAGAGAGTTGCTCTTGAACTCTCCTTTCATGTTCCTGGATCAGTTTATCTCTCTTTTACTTGACTTCCTCTTTTTCCATAATTGTGTCTTCTAAATCACCTATTCTCCCCTCGCCTCTTTAATCCATGCATTGGACGCCTCCATTTAATTATGCACTTCATTTATAGCATTTTTTTAATTCATCACAACTATATTTAAACTCCATAGTCTTTGTAGCAATAGTTTCTCTGATTTCTTCCATGCTTTTTTTCAAGCCCAGGGATTAATTTTATGACTATCATTCTAAATTTTTGTTCATTCAAGTTGCTTATATCTGTTTTGAGCAGTTCTTGAGCTGTCATTTCTTCCTGGAACTTCTTAGAGGAGAGTTCTTCCATTTCGTCACTTTGGCTACCTTTCTGTCTCTTGTTAGTTTTAAAAGCCTGTTATGTACTCTGCACCTACGAGTACTGCTGTATTAGAGAAGGCTCTTTGACTGTCCAGAGCTTGTCTGTTCAGGAAGTATTCTTTGAATGGTGTCTCTTGATCTCTCCTGTTGAGACTTTGATTATTTAATTTCCTACTCGTAGTGGTATTTGGGATTCTCCACCGTGTGTACTTTGGCTTGTTTCTTGAAGTAGCCCTGGAAAAGAAAACAGACAGACAAACACACAGGGAATAAGGCACACAAATGCACAGACAAATCCAACAAACATGCAAACTGAAAGGGGGAAAAAAAAGGAGGATAAAAAAAGAGGAAGGAGGAAAAACAAATAATAAAAATAAAAATAAAAAATAAATAAAAAACAAGAAAAGAAGATAAAAGAAAAAAAAAAAAAACCAAAGACAAAGGACAGTCTAAAAGCATAAAACCNAAGCCTGTTATGTACTCTGCACCTACGAGTACTGCTGTATTAGAGAAGGCTCTTTGACTGTCCAGAGCTTGTCTGTTCAGGAAGTATTCTTTGAATGGTGTCTCTTGATCTCTCCTGTTGAGACTTTGATTATTTAATTTCCTACTCGTAGTGGTATTTGGGATTCTCCACCGTGTGTACTTTGGCTTGTTTCTTGAAGTAGCCCTGGAAAAGAAAACAGACAGACAAACACACAGGGAATAAGGCACACAAATGCACAGACAAATCCAACAAACATGCAAACTGAAAGGGGGAAAAAAAAGGAGGATAAAAAAAGAGGAAGGAGGAAAAACAAATAATAAAAATAAAAATAAAAAATAAATAAAAAACAAGAAAAGAAGATAAAAGAAAAAAAAAAAAAACCAAAGACAAAGGACAGTCTAAAAGCATAAAACCAGAATTCCCAGCTACAAATAAAGAGCCGGCTGTATGTACTTCCATTGTAAGAGCATATACAAAGAGAGAAATAACAGGGCTGGGGTGAAGTGAAATTGGAAGAGAAATGACTACGCAGAGAGAGTAAGAGGCTTAATTGAGAGAGAGAAAGAGGAGAATATGGTAAGAGATGAGGAGAAAGAAACGAAGATAATGTTACTCAGAGAAACTATATAATCTGATTACTCCAGAGAGAGAGAGAGAAAGGTAGAGGCGGAGGTGTAGAATATACATCTAGAGAGAGAATGGATTAAATGTGACTGTTTATGCAAGCCAGTGACCAGAGTGCCCAGTTCAGCAGAGGGGAGGGACACGAATGAGACAAGGGAAAATATATCTGAAAAGAAAGAATTGATCTAGAATTAATCATGGTAGTTCATCCATGTATATCTTGCCCCAGGCCCTGGTAAAAAAAAAAAAAAAAAAAAAAAAGGCAGCTCTCTAGTGGGGATGGGCATGGTTTGGTGTAGGTGGATCTTAGCTTCCACTGCATCCCACCGACTGCTCCCTGAGGTCCTGCCTTGGTGGTTGTGGGAGAAAAATGGCGGTGCCCCAGTCCCTTCTCAAGCCAAACATTACAACTCACTCTTTTGGGTCCAATCTCCCTGTGCTGCGGGCGTAGCTGAGGTGGGCTGTGCTCTATGTCCCAAGCCATGCCTTGTTTCCAGATCTTAGTCTGTGTGCCCCATCGTTACTGACCGAATAAAACTCTCAAACTGAGTCCCTCCTAGCAGTTTCAAGCCTCTTGCCTCCCTGCTGGGAATCAAGCCTAGCCAGAAGAATGGCAGAGCAGCTTCAGGTGCCACTTCCCCTCCAGGTCGAGATGGCGAGCAGAGGAGCGGTTTCTCCCGGGGTCGCCTGGGACCAGTGCGTCTCCCCTAGGGTCAGCTGGACATCAGGAAACCGGGTCCCTCTCTGTCCCGAGCAGAGATTTTTCTTTTCTCCAGCGACAGGGACAATGTCTTGAAAAGTTTCGGCCACTCTTTCTTTTTTTCCCCCTAGACTCACCGTGGCTCCCAGCAAAGGAGGATCTCCCCTTCCCTTTGTGTCTCCAGTCCCGGCCTGATTTTATCTTCTCCAGTTCACACTCACACTATTAGGTTTTCTCAGTGGACTCTGTCTCCTTTTCCTCCCAAACTCCTAAATTCTGTAAGGGTTCCTATGGCTTCAGGCCTTCTCCATTTGAGAAATGGGGGCGAGTGAAATATACTGAGCTCCCTACTTCTCCGCTATCTTGCCTTCTCCCTCCTCAACAAATCATTCTTGGTTGATAGTGATTAAGCATCTAGCATCTAGTCCCACCTTTTTCTCCAACTTCATTTCTCACTATTCTCTCCAATATACCATCCATTCCAGCCAGGCAGATTTCTTCACTTTCCCTTCGTGTATACCAAGCTCTTAGAATATTTCTACTTCCTCTATAAGAGAGAAAAAAAAATGGCCTATTCTTTGAAACTAGGTTCTAATTTCATTTCTTTCATGGAAAATTCTCCAGCATCCACCCCGTGACTCTTTGTTTGCCTGGCATTTAAAAATAATTTTTTGTTTTAATTTTGAGAGAGAGGGAGAGAGAG
This sequence comes from Crocuta crocuta, assembly GCF_008692635.1. Taxonomy (NCBI): domain Eukaryota; kingdom Metazoa; phylum Chordata; class Mammalia; order Carnivora; family Hyaenidae; genus Crocuta; species Crocuta crocuta. The sequence continues at coordinate 601,389 of NW_027529573.1, forward strand.
AGAGAGAGAGAGAGAGAGAGAAAGAGAGCACCAGTGGAGGAGGGGCAGAGAGAAAGGGAGACAGACCATCTGGAGCAGGCTCTGTAATGTCTGTAATGACAACAAAAGCCTGATGTGGGGCTCAAACCTACAAACCGTGAGATCATGACCTGAGCCAAAGTCAGATGTTCAACGGACTGACTCACCCAGGCACCCCTACCTAGTGTTTTTAAAACCACTGACAAAGTTTAGCACTTTAGGATATGTTGTCTGGAACTCTACACTAATTGTTTCATTTGATTTGGCTTGAGTTCTTCAACTTAAAGGAAGGATAAATGCCTTCTACTGCTTTTGGATTTTTATATCAGTATTCCTGAGTAAGACTGGCCTATATAGTTTTCCTTTTTTGTACTTTGTCTGGTTTTGTATTAAGATCATAGTGTTCTTAGGGCATTTAGGTGGTTCAGTCAGTTAAGTGTCTGACTCTTGATTTTGGCTCAGGTCATGATCTCAGGGTTATGAGATGGAGCCCTGCTTTGGGCTCCACGCTGGGCTCCACCCTGGGCATGGAGCCTCCTTTCTTTCCCTCTCTCTCTCAAAAAAGTAGATCTTAGTGTTCTCATAGAATGAATTGGAGCTATTTCAGTAAGAGTGGAATGATATCTGCATCAAAATTTTGGTGTTTTGCCAATAATAGCATTAGGCATTAGGAGGCCTGGTGAGTGAGTGTGTGTGTATGTGTGTGTGTGTGAGAGAGAGAGAGAGAGAGAGAGAGGCTTTTAAACGGATTAAATTTGTTTAGTCAATGCCTATAGAGCTATTAAAGTTTCCATTTCTTGGTTAATCAGTTTGGGAAATTATATTTTCTATGATTCTATGATTGCGTCCATTTAGTACACACTTTAAATATAATGACATGAAGTTATTTACATTACTTTTATTATATATTTATTTATTATATTTATTATATATATTATATATTTATTTATTATATATAANATTATATATATTATATATTATAAATATATATTTATTTATTTATTTATGTTATTAATATAATATAATATAATATATATTTATCTATATATAATTTATATTGGCCTATCTGTCCCTACTACTTCTGTAGTTATGCCTTCCTTTTTATTCCTTATATAAGTATTTATGATGTCTCTTTTTTTTTTGATAAATTTCACTAAAGACTAGTCTATTTTACTTATCTTTAAGAACCAACTTGGGCTTTGTTATTTTTCTCTCTTGTTACCTTTTTTTTCTATTTTATTACTTTCTGTCTCATTTGTATACCCTTCCGTTTACATATTTGGGTTTATTCTATTATTTTTGTAACTTAAATTGAATATTATTTCATTGATTTTCAGCCTCCCTTCTTTTATAATGTAAATAAGTAAAGCTACACATTTTTCTCAAAGTGATGTTTTTGCTGCATCTCATATCTTTTATTTTGTAGAATTTTCTTTACCATTCATTTATAAGAATAGTTCTACATTCATTATGGTTTTTTTATAGACATTTGAGTTTGGAAGTATGTTTTAAATTTTCTAATGCAGGAACAAATAGTGTTGTACTTAGAGCTTTTGTATTTTTGCCAATTTACCTTTGGGATGGACTTTGAGAAGTTTGAATCTTGGGTCAAAAGGTTAATGGCAATGCAATTTTGCTGTTCACTGCCAAATTCCTATTCATGAGAGTTGAACCTTGCTTTCCTAGCAACAATGTGTGAGAGTACCTGCTTCCACACAGACTAACATAGTATATTGTGAAACTTTTAAAAAATATTTTATTATTTTTGAGAGAGAGAGAGAGCACGAGAGGGGGAAGGGCAGAGAGAGTCGGAGACACAGAATCCAAAACAGGTTCCAGGCTCTGAGCTGTCAGCACGGAACCTGACGTGGGGTTCAAACCCATGAACTGTGAGATCATGACCTGAGCCAAAGTTGGATGCTTAACTGACTGGGCCATCCAGGCACCCCAATTGTGAAACTATTTAATTTTTGTGACTGATAGATGAGTTGTAGTATCTCAATGTCATTTTTTTTTCAAATTTCTCTTTATTGAATAAGTTTAAGAACTGTTTATCTATGTATGTATATATGTCTACATGGGGTTGTTGGTAGTCTTTTATTCTCTACTTTAAAAGCCCATTATACATTAAGGATATTAAACCCTTTGTACTGTAAGATGCAAATATTTTTAATTTTTTTACTGTTTTATTAATTATTAATTTTTGAGAGAGAGAGAGAGAGGCAAAGCATGAAAGGGGAGGGGCAGAGAGAGAGGGAGACACAGAGCAGCTCCAAGCTCTGAGCTGTCGGCACAGAGCTGGATGCAGGGCTCAAACTCACAAACTGGGAGATCATGACCTGAGCTGAAGTCGGACACCTAACTGACTAAGCCAACCCGATGCCCCAAGATGCAAATGTTTTTCCTCAGTTTGTCACTTGTTTTTACTTTGTTTATTGTATTTTTACTTGGTTGTATTGTACTGTATTGACACAAGTTATGCAAAAGTTTTCTATTTTTATATTATCAAAGTTGTTTATATTTTTTTCAGGGATTCCTCTAACACTTAAAAATGGTTGTAATCATCCTTTGCAGTCATCTGTACTACATTGACAGGGATATTATTTCCCATTTTTTATGATTATTCGCTTATCTTTCTTTGTTTCAGATAATGCTGAGGAACCCCGTGGATGTCTCAGGAAGGCTTATGACTTATTCTGCGGTTTGCAGAAGAAAAGCCCAAAGATGAGCAAAGAGGAGGAAGAGCCCAGAAAAAGAAGCTGACAGACACATCTGAGAAGCCTTTATGGAGAGCTATAGTGAATGTCAATGCCATTCTTCTCCTTGCAGTGGCTGTCTTTGTCCACGGCTATTTTGCCTGAACTCTATCTGAGCCACTAAATATTTATTAAGCAAAGGATAATTTTATTGATTTTTTCACTTTTAGAGTTTATTGTGTTTCAGATGGGAGATAATTTCAAAAAGGAGGAAGGAGTTGGTAATTTTATCATATGAGATGACTAGATTATAGACCTGAGTTTTAGTTTTTATTGTTCTCTTGTGTCAATAAAAAAAGTTAATAATTTAGAAAGCCAGGGAGCTGACTCTATATTTTTGTGTAAACTAGAAGCATTGGGTCTAAATGTTTTTATAGCTCACCAAGTAGATTTCCCTACCTTACACTTGCTTTCTATTTCCAGAGATTTCCACTTAGAATAAATTCCTCTCCCGAATCTGCCTCACATAGTAACTTCCTCATCTATACCACAGTGACCTTTTCCTCTCACCTTCACTTTACTGACCTCAAGGAAAATAGTAATATTTACTAAGAGTTGAGGGGAAGTGAGCTAGAAATGTCTGTTGTAAATACTTTTATGAATTTACTGGAAATTATTAGCTTATGTCTTAAATAAAACCATCCCACTAAATGTTAGCATATTAAGCCACTGATTTCTTAAACTACTTTATAAAAATATAATTCACCTAAAAATATAATGCACCTACTTACACTGTACAATTCAGCGTATTTTAGAATATTCACAGAGTTATTCAACAATTACCATAATCTAATTTTAGATATTAACATTAATTTATTTATTGGCATTGTTACTTGGATATATACATTTCTCTATCTTTATTTCCGTGTTATTTTGACATTCTGAAGGACAGTTATCTCTTTGTAGGATTATATGTAGTTTTAAAATACAGAACATTAAAATGCTTTTTAAAAACTGCATAGTAGGGGCTCCTTGGTGGCTCAGTCGGTTGAGCGTCCCACTTCAGCTCAGCTCATGATCTCATGGTTCGTGGGTTTGAGCCCTGTGTCAGGCTCTGTGCTGACAACCGAGAGCCTGGAGCCTGTCTTTGGATTCTGTGTCTCCCTCTCTCTCTGACCCTCCCCTGCTCACACTGCCTCTCTCTCTCTCAAAAATAAATAAAAATACATTGGAAAAAATTTTAATAAAAAATAAAAATAAAAACCGCATAATAAACATCTATCATATTGTTACAAAATTCAAACAATGCTCTGTGTTCTATAGGAACTAAATGTAATATTCTCCACTGATAATCTATCAATCCCATCTACTTCCCACTAACTTTACATAAGAAAAGCTGTTAATTGTTTAAAACATATGTTAAAGTAATTTTTGTATTTGTACACATATTTTTACACAATGCAGTCCTACTCTATATGTTGTACTCTGACTGGCTTTGTCATATAAAATTTATCTTGGAGATCTTTGCCTGTTAATGCATATGGGTAACCCTCCTTTTTTTTTTTTTAATTTTTTTTAAATGTTTTATTTATTTCTAGGAGAGAGACAGAGAGACAGCGCGAGCAGGGGAGGGTCAGAGAGAGAGGGAGTCACAGACTGAAACAGGCTCCAGGCTCTGAGCTGGCAGTCAGCACAGAGCCCGACGCGGGGCTCGAACCCACGAACCGCGAGATCATGACCTAAGCGAAAGTCGGACGCTTAACCGACTAAGCCACCCAGGCGCCCCGGTAACCCTCCTTTTTAATAGCTGCACTTTATTCCATGAAATCATTTGCCACAATTTGACCATTTTTCTACTGAAAAACATTCATGTTGTTTTCAATTATTTGCTATTATCAGTGATACTCTACCACATGTACCTGTATATTAATCTTTTGGCACATTAACAGTTTTGTTTTCTTTAATGATTGATTCTTAAGAAAGGAATACTGGAACAAGGAGTGTGAACATTTAATAATTTGATAAATATTTAAAAGTTATGTTCCAAAGGATTCACCAATTTATATTCTCACCATCAGTGTATGAAAGTTCCTACTTACTCACATCCTTAATTAGAGTATATTATCAATCTTAATTCATTTTTGTCAATTTGATGATTGAAAAATAATTTAATTTTTAAAATTGTGTTTCTCAACTTAGTGAGATTGTACATATTTACATATATTTATTAGCTATTTGTATTTTTTCTTCTGTGAATTTCTTGATATATTTACCAATTTTCTAATTCATTTATAGATATTCTTTAGTCTATATATTACTATTTGCATATGAATTGCAATTTTTTTCTTGAAGTCTTGCCTTTTAATCTTATATTGCCCTTGAGTGTACAGAAGCTTTAATTTTTATTTGGTCAGGTATATTCATCTTTTCCTTACAGCTTCTGGGTTTTGTGGCTTACTCTCAGTGGCTTACTTTGTCCTTTAGGAAGTTTGTTGCCACTGTTTTGTTTTGTTATGCTTTAAAGAAGGTTCTCACACCCTCCATTATTTTGCAATTTACTTTTCTCTCTTTATAAATGTAGTGGACTTAATTAAGCCCAACTAATGTAAATCATTATAATTCATTTCAATTTCTGCCTAATAACATAACATTAAATACATTCAATTTCTTTAACAATGTCCCCTTTGAGTTGATATTTTAAATATTCTAAATATCTTTTTCCAACACAAATAATGTTGGAGTAATTACCATATACATACATCCCCACTGATGGTTTTATAAGAGAATCCTCAAAGTAGTATAATTGAGTAATTGATATATTTATTTATGTTTTTAATAGATATTGGCAAATAACTTTCAAGTTTTTGAAGCGATTCACATTCCTATCAACAACAGGGAATGAGTAGGCTAAGTAGCACAAGAAGTTGTTGCTTTTTGAAAAATTGCTGATCAGTCTGGTTGGTAAAAAAATCTTCTAGGAGCTCTAATTAATCATCTATTTTCACTTTAGTGAGTTGCCTATTTATAACATTTTTCTGGCTTTCTATCTGGTGGTTTATGATGGGAAACATTCTAAAGCAAAACAGGAAACCTAGAAACCACAAGAGATGAAAATATATATTTAACTAAACAATCATTGAATTTTTTATATCATAATACAGTCCAAACAGAAGTTAAAATATGGAGCCAAAAAGATACTGCAACACAAGAAAAAGAAAGAGCCCCCATAAATAAATGAGGAAACAGCAAACAAGCCTGATTGTGGCACTGTATCTAGAAGGAAAGATACAGCGTTGGGCTTCTTGTAATTCTTGTAGTCTAGAAAGCAGTCTAGAATGGTCAATATGCACATTTCCAAGGAAGCTATTTTCACAAATTATTCCAAGAGATTTACTCCTTTGGTGCATGCTGTTTGTTTATCCTTGATTTAAATGGAGCACTTCTAATGTGAAACCAATAAGAATTATTTAGGTTTATAAAATTGTATCTTAGTATGTTAAGGAAGTTCTTTTCAATTTCTAATATACTGAGGTTATTTTATTTTTATTTTTTTTTGTACTTGAGAAAGCTCCAACATATGTTTTCTTAATAACCTTCCGTGATTGACAAAAAGAATAATTTGTGAGGTAAAAAGTATCCATGTAGACACACAAATAGTAGTTTAACTCACCCATCAGAGATACTTCTGTAGTTTTACCATAAAATAAGTTACATACATAAAATATCCAAGGTTTGTACAAAAATATCCAACATTACCAAGGCTGTACAATAAAGTCCATTTTCTGCCTCAGATCCCATCCCTGGTTTCCGCATCAGAGATAATCACTATTTTTAGTATCTTATATTAGCATGGAGTATTTCTAATTATATATAAATATTCACATACCACCTTTTATACAAATTAAAACATTTTATATACACTTCTACTTTCCTTTTCATTTATTTTTTTAATAGTTTATTGTCAGGTTGGTTTCCATATAATACCCAGTGCTCATCCCCACAAGTGCCCTTCTCCATGCCCGTACCACCCGTCCCCTCCCCCCACACCCATCAGCCCTCAGTTTGTTGTAGGCATTCAAGAGTCTCTCATGGTTTTCCTCTCTCCCTCTCCCCAACTAGTTTTCCCCTTCTTCTTCACCCATGGTCCTCCGTTAAGTTCCTCCTATTCCTCCTATATGTGCAAACAAACATACAGTATCTGTCCTTCTCTGCCTGACTTATTTCGATAAGCATAAGACCCTCAAGGTCCATCCATGTTGCTACACATGGCCAGATTTCATTCTTTCTCATTGCCATGTAGTATTCCATGGTATAGATAAACCACATCTTCTTGATACATTCGTCCGTTGATGGACACTTAGGCTCTTTCCATGTTTTGGCTATTGTGGAAGGTGCTGCTATGAACATTGGGGTCCATGTGCCCCTATGCATCAGCACTCCTGTATCCCTTGGGTAAATTCCTAGCAGTGCTATTGCTGGGTCATAGGGGAGTTCTATTGTTAGTTTCCTGAGGAACCTCCACACTGTTTTCCAGAGGGGCTGTACCCGTTTACATTCCCACCAACAGTGTAGGAGGGTGCCCGTTTCTCCACATCCTCGCCAGCATCAAGAGTTCTCTGATTTGCTCATTTTAGCCACTCTGACTGGCGTGAGGTGGTATCTCAGTATGGTTTTGATTTGTATTTCCCCGATGAGGAGGGGTGCTGAGCATCATTTCATGTGTCTGTTGGCCTTCTGGATGTCTTCTTTGGAGAAGTGTCTGTTCATATCTTCTGCCCATTTCTTCACTGGGTTGTTTGTTTCTCGGGCGTGGAGTTTGGTGAGTTCCTTATAGATTTTGGATATTAACCTTTTATCTGATATGTCATTTGCAACTATCTTTTCCCATTCCGTTGGTTGCCTATTAGTTTTGTGGGTTGTTTCCTTTGCCGTGCAGAAGCTTTTAATCTTGATAGGGTCCCAATCGTTTATTTTTGCTCTTGATTCCCTTGCTTTGGGGGAAGTGTCTAGTAAGAAAATACTGTGTTTGAGGTCAAGGAGGTTGTTTCCTGGATTCTCCTCTAGGATGTTGATAGTTTCCTGTCTCACGTTCAGATCCTTTATCCATTGTGAGGTTATTTTTGTGTATGGTGTGAGAAAATGATCTAGTTTCATTCTTCTGCATATTGCTGTCCAGTTTCTCGCAGCACCATCTGTTACAGAGGCTGTCTTTTTTCCATTGGATATCTTCCCTGCTTTGTCAAAGATTAGTTGGCTGTATACCTTTGGGTCCAGCTCTGAGTTTTCAATTTGATTCCATTGGTCTATGTGTCTATTTTTGTTCCAATATCATACTATCTTGATGATGACAGCTTTGTAGTAGAGGCTAAAGTCTGGGATGGTGATACCTCCCGTTTTGGTTTTATTTTTCACTATTACTTTGGCTATTTGGGGTCTTTTGTGGTTCCATACATTTTTTAGGATAGTTTGTTGTAGTTTTGAGAAGTATACTGGTGCAAGTTTGATTGGAATTGCATCGAATGTGTAGATTGCTTTGGGTAGTAATGACATTTTAACTATATTTATTCTTCCTATCGATGAGCATGGAATGTTTTTCCATTTCTTGTGTCTTCTTCAATTTCCTTCATAAGTTTTCTATAGTTTTCATCATACAGATCTCTTGTATCCTTGGTTAGATTTATTCCTACGTATTTTATGGTTTTTTGTGTAACTGTGAATGGGATCAGTTTCCTGATTTCTCTTTCTGTTGCTTCATTATTGGTGTNGTCATATGGTTTTTATGTTTTCTTTTGTTGATGTGGTGTATCACATTGATTGATTTTCCAATGTTGAACCAGCCCTGTAACCCAGGAATGAATCCCACTTGATCTTGGTGGATGATTTTTTTTATGTGCTGCTGGANCCAAAAATCAACTCTTGGTTTCATTGATCGGTTCAATTGTTTCTTTGGACTCTATGTTGTTTATTTTTGATCTAAATTTTACTATACTCTTCTTCTACTGGGTTTAGGGCGTTCTTATTGCTCTGCCTCTAGTTCCTTAGGTGAGCTGTTAGATTTTGGACTTGCGCTTTTTCTAATCTCTTAAAATAGGCCTGGAGAACAATGTACTTTCCTCTTAGGACTGCCTTTGCCGCATCCCAAAGATTTTGAATTGTGTTTTCATTTTCATTTGTTTCCATATATTTTTAAATTTCATCTCTAATTGCCTGACTGGCCCATTCATTCTTTAGTAGGGTGTTCTTTAACCTCCATGTTTTTGGAGGTTTTCCAGGCTTCTTCCTGTAATTGATGTCAAGTTTCAAAGGATTATGATCTGAGGTATGATCTCAATTCTTTTATATTTATTGAGGGCTGCTTTATGTCCCAGTATGTGATTTATCTTGGAGAATGTGCCATACGCACTTGAGAAGAAAGTAAATTCCTTGGCCTCAGGATGTAAAGTTCTAAATATATCCGTCAGATCCATCTGGTCCAATGTGTCTTTCAAGTCCATTCTTTCTTTAGTGATTTTCTGTCTGGTTGACCTATCCATTGGTGTAAGCGGAGTATTAAAGTCCCCTGCTATTAGCACATTCTTATCCATAAGCTTGTTTCTGTTTGTGATTAATTGTTNCATAGTTTTTCTGATGTCCTCCATGCTTTTTTCAAGCCCAGCTATTAATTTTATGATTATTATTCTAATATCTTGTTCAGTTATGCTGCTTATATTTCTTCTTGGAGTTTCTTTGGAGGAGAGTTCTTTCGTTTCATCATTTTAGTTAGCTTTCTGGCTCTTGTTAGTTTTAAAGACTTGTTACGCTCTCTGCACCTATGAGCGCTGTTGTATCCAAGAAGACTCTTTGACTGTCCAGGGCCTATCCTTTCAGAGAGTGTTTTTTAATGGTATCTCTTGGTCTCTCTTGTTGGGACCTTGGCTATTTTATTTTCCTACTCGTAGTGATATTTGGGACTCTCCACCTTGTGTTCTGGCTTGTTTCTTGAGGTAGCCCTGGAGAAGAAAACAGACAGACAAATAGACAGGGAGCATTGGACACAAATGCACAGACAAATTCAACTGACATGCAAACTGAGAGGGAAAATGAAAAAGTTAAAAGACAAAGGAGGGAAGGTGAATAATAGGAAATAAAAAATATATAAAAAGGTCAAAAAGAAGAAAAGAAAAGGAAAAAAGAAGAAAACCTTTTGACAAAGAATGGTTTACATCATATAACCGGATTACCCAGCTACAGATAAATAGCAGTGTGTATGCAGTGCTGGTCGAAGAGCATAGAGAAAGAGAGAGAAGACGGGGCGGGGATGAGGCAAAATTGGAAGTAGGAAGAACAGGCAGAAGGGATAAGGAGCTTTTTTCAAAGAGCTAAACGGTGGAATATGGTTGGATAGGTGAGAGAAGGACGCTGGTTTATCCAGAGAAACTATATAGTCTAACTACTCCTGAGACCAAGAGATGAGAATTTTGGTAGGTGTAGAATTTATGTCTACAGAATGGACTAGTTGTGACTGTTTAAGCAAGCCGGTGACCAAAGTCAATCAGGTCAGTGTTCCGGGAAAAAGGNCATGCACCAGTCCCTTCTTGAACCAAGCGCTGCACCTCGCTTTTTTGGATGTGTAAACTCCTGTGCCAGGTGGGTTGCGCTCTTTAACCCAGGCCAGGCTAGTTTCTGCGAGCCCGACTGAAATTGCAGTAGACACAACCTCGGGATCCCCTCAGGGCAATTCCAAGCCCCTGGCCTGGCCCTGGGGGTGGAGCCAGAAGCCGCTGTTCCCGTTGCTCCAGGTCGGGTTGGTTAGCATGGGTGGGGGCTTGTCTGCAGGGCTCGTCCGGCCCTCTGGAGAGAGGGTAACCAGGTCCTGTCGGTTTCCAGGGTGGGACAGGTCTTGCCACCCGAAAGACGAACTCGCAGACAAATCTCCCAGTTTTAAGCCCTTCACCTTCCCTCTAAAGTTCCAGCCAGCTCGGAGCGCGGAGGTACTTGCACGGCTCCTCCAGGAATCCAGCCGTGCCAGGAGTACAAAGGAACAAAGGAGTGGTGCCCACGCGGCACAGCTGCTCCGGGACGCGTTGGCATGCGGGGATTTGGCGCGCCCAGTCCTGTGCCCCGAGCGGAGGTTTCTCTGTTTCCCAGCGGCAGACCCCGTATCTTGAGTAGTTTCAGATTCTCTCTTTTTCCCCTCTCACTGCCCGCAGAGAGGGATCGCCCCGTCCCTCCAGTCTCCGATCCCTGCCTGATTTTATCTTCCCCAGTTCGAACTCACGTTAGAAGTCTTTCTCAGTGGATTCTGTGTCCTTTCTCTCCCAATCTCTTGGGTTCTGTAAGGTTTCCTATGGCTTCAGATCTTTTCCGTGTGAGATATGGGGGCGAGTGCAATGCACAGAGCTCCCTACTTTTCCGACATCTTGCCCCTCCCCTGACCTCAATTCTTTTATATTTACTGAGAGCTGCTATGTCCCAGTATGTGATCTATCTTGTAGAACGTGCCATGCACACTTGAGAAGAAAATGAATTCCGTGGCCTCAGGATGTGGAGTTCTAAATATATCTGTCAAATCCATTTGGTCCAATGTATCATTCAAATCCATTGTTTCTTTAGTGATTTTCAGTCTGGTTGATCTATCCATTGCTGTAAGTGGAGTCTTAAAGTCCCCTGCTATTAGTACATTCTTATCTATAAGATTGTTTCTCTTTGTGATTAATTGTTTTAGGTATTTAGGTGCTCCCGTATTCGGTGCGTAGACATTTATAATTGTTAGTTCTTCCTGATGGATAGACCCTGTAATTATTATAGAATGCCCTTCTTCATCACTTATTACTGTATTTACTTTGAAGTCCAGTTTGTCTGATATAAGTATAGCTACTCCAGCTTTCTTTTGACTTCCGGTAGCATGATATATATTTCTCCATCTCCTTACTTGTAATCTGAAGTTACCTTCCAGTCCAAAATGCATATCTTGTAGACAGCAAATAGATGGATTTTGGTTTTTTTTTAATCCATTGCTATTCTATGTCTTTTGATTGGAGCATTCAGCCCATTTACATTCTGTGTTATTACTGAAATATGCAAGTTTAGAGTCGTTGTGTTGTTTTGGGATTCATGCTTGTGGTTGTGTCTCTGGTATATTGCGTTCCTTGCAACGTTTCCCTCAGAGAGTCCCCCTCAGGATTTCCTGTAGGGCTGGGTTAGTGGTGACAAATTCTTTCAATTTCTGTTTATTTGGAAAGACTTTTATCTCTCCTTCTATTCTGAATGACAGTCTTGCTGGATAGAGGATTCTTGGCTGCATATTTTTTCTGTTCATCACATTGAAGATATCCTGCCATTCCTTTCTGGCCTGCCAAGTTTCAGTAGATAGGTCTGTCACCACTCTGATAGGTTTCCCTTTGTATGTTAGGGCCTTTTTCTCCCTAGTTGCTTTCAAAATTCTCGCTTTGTTGTTATACTTTGCCAGTTTCACTACGATGTCATGCAGAAGATCGATTCAAGTTACATCTGAGGGGAGTTCTCTGTGCCTCTTGGATTTCAATATCTACTTCCCTTCCCAGGTTGGGGAAGTTCTTTTCTATAATTTGTTCCAGGACTCCTTCAGCACCTTTCCCTCTCTCTTCCTCTTCTGGAATTCCTATTATCGGATATTGTTCCGCTTGATTGTGTCACGGAGCTCTCGAAATCTTCTTTCATTTCCCTAGATCAGTTTATCTCTCTTTTTATCAGTTTCCTCTTTTTCTATAATTGTGTCTTCTAAATCACTTATTTTCCCCTCTGCCTCTTCAATCCGTGCATTGGATGCCTTTAGTTTATTATGTATCTCATTTATCACATTTTTTAATTCATCGTAACTATTTTTAAGCTCCATAGTGTTTGTAGCCAGTTTCTCTGATGTCCTCCATGCTTTTTTCAAGCCCAGGGATTAATTTTATGATTATTGTTCTAAATTCTTGTCAGTTATGTTGCTTATATCTTTTTTGAGCAGTACCTTAGCTGTCATTTCTTCCTGGAATTTCTTTGAAGGAGAGTTCTTCCATTTCGTCATTTTGATTAGCTTTCTATCTCTTGTTAATTTTAAAAGCTTGTTGTACACTCTGCCCCTGCATGTTCTGCTGTATTAGAGAGGGCTCTTTGACTGTTCAGGGCCTGTCTGTTCAGGAAGTGTTCTTTGAATGGTGTCTCTTGGGGTCTCTTGTTCAGTGTGTGGTTATTTTGTTTCCCTACTCATAGTGGTATTTGGGACTCTCCACCATGTGAGTTTGGCTTGTTTCTTGAGAAACAGACAACCACAGAGGGAAACAAAGGTACACAAACGCACAGACAAAACCACAGAGGGAAAAAGGTACACAAACGCACAGACAAAACCAATAAAACCCAGGCTCAGGTAAAAACAACAACTACAACAGCAAGAAAATAGCTCTCTGGAAGGGATGGGTGTGGTTTGGTGTAGGCAGGTCTCACGTCCACTGTGTCCACTGGCTGCTCCCTGAGGCCCTGTCTTGGTGGTTTTGGGGAGAAGAATGGGGTCTCCCCAGTTCCTTCTCAACCAAGCGTTGCAAATCACTTCTTTGGGTCTGATCTCCCTGTGCTGAGGATGTAGCCAAGGTGGGCTGAGCTCTATGTCCCACACCCCGCTTGTTTCTAGGTCCTAGTCCATGGGCTTTGTTTATACTGCCCTAAACAGTCTCACTGGTCACTGCTTCCCTGCTGCTAGGGGTTGAGTGGGGTGTGGGGGAAGTGTCGCAGCCTCAGATCCGCCAGGATCAAGCAGCGATACAACCTGAGTGCGGGAACCTAGCAACTTCAGGTCCGCAGAGTCCACGCCACCACTGCTGCTGCCAGGGATGGTGCGGGGAGCACTGCAGTGCAGTTTTTCCTGGCACTTTTTGGGACTGGGGGCACCTAGTTCAATGTTAGCACCCCAGCCAGAACTAAAAAACACTCTCTTTCCAAGCCAAGGTTTTTCTCTTCTCCAGGGATGGCTCTATCAGCAATCTCAGCTTCTCTTTCCTTTCCCCTGTACTGGCGGCAGCTCACCATCTTTTGCCGGTTACTCACTCACCGCAGCTGCACGCAAGCGGGGTTCCCTCCCCTTTCTCCGTATCTCTGGATCCCCTCCCGCTTTTATCTTCCCCATTTTGCACTCACGCACTTATGAGGTTTCCTTCCCAGTGTATTTTGTCTCTTTCTCTTCCCAAACTCCTGTGGCTCAGTGTCCTATGACTTCAGGCCTTCTTTGTTTGAGAGATGGGGGCGAGAGAAATGCACGGAGCTCCCTACTTCTCTGCCATCTTGCCCGATGACATTTCTTAAAGTGGTTTATGCATTTTGAACTATCCTTGAATCTAGGGATAAAACCCACTAAAAGGATATGATCATTTTCGTTTACTATTGAGTTCAGTTTGCTAGTATTTTGTTGAGAATTTTTGAATCTATATTCATCAGAGATGTTAGCCTGTAGTTTTATTTTCTTGTATTATCTTTATTTGGCTTTGGCATCAGGATAATGCTGGCCTTATGTAAGAATGTTCCCTCCTCTTCAACTTCTTGTAAGAGTTTGAGAAGAACTGGCATTAATTCTTTTTTAAATATTTGGTAGAATTGACACAGGAAGCCATCTGATTCTGAACTTTTCTTTGTTGGAAGGCTTTTGATTAAATCTCATTATTATTGTTCAATCTCCTTCCTTGTTCCCTATAACAAGTAAATTACTCTTTATGATTTAGACTTAGTATGTTGTATATTTCTAGGAGTTTTATTAATTTCTTCTAGGCTGTCAAATTTGTTGGCATATAATTGTTCGTAGTAGTGACTTATGATCCTTTTATATCTGTGGTATCAGTTTTAATATCTCCTGTTTCTGTTATCATTTTATTTATTTGAGTTGTCTCTCTTTTCTCCTTGTAAATCTAGTTAAAAGTTTGTCAAGTTTGCTTTTCTTTTCAAAAAACCAACACTTAATTTTATTGATCTTTTCTATTGCTTTTCTGTTCTCTATTTCATTTATTTCTGTGATCTCTATCCTTCTGCTGAATTTGTTCTTGCTCTTATAGTTCTTTGAGTTGTAAATTTAGGTTGATTATTTGAGATATTACTTATTTCTTATTGTTGGCATTTATAAACTTTCCTCTTGCCACTGTTTTTGCTGCAGCCCATAAATTTTGGTATATTATGTTTCCATTTTCATTTGTTTTAAGATTTTTAAATTTCCTTTTGATTATATGTTTGATCCATTGGTAGTTCAGGAATGTGTTGTTTCATTTCTTCATATTTGTGAATTTCCAATTTTCCTCCTGTTATTGATTTCTAGTTTCATTCCATTTTGGTAGGAAAAGATAATGATTCAATAATTGCAATATTTTTAAAATAGCTACAACTTATTTTTGTGATTTAAGATGTGATATATCCTAGACAGTGTGCACTTGAAAAGAATGTATATTCTGCTGCTGTTGGATGGCATTTTCTATATATGTCTCCTAAGTCCATTTGGTCTAAATTATTATTCAAGTCCCATGTTGATTTCTAGTCTGAATAATCTATCCATTGTTGGAAGTAGGGTATTGAAGTCCTCTATTATTATTGTATTTTTGTTGATTACTCCCTCAGATCAGTTAGTATTTGCTTAATATACTTATGTGTTCCAATGTTGGATGTGTGTATATTTACAATTATTATATTCTCTCATTTTTAAGTTTTTATTTAAATTCCAGTTAGTTAACATACATTGTAATATTAGTTTCAGGTGTACAATAAAGTGATTTGACATTTTCAGTCAACATTTGTTGCTCATCACAAAAAGTGCACTCCTTGTTCCCCATCACCTATTTAACTCATCCCCTCACCTACTTCCCCTCTGGTAACTATCAGTTTGTTTCTCTACAGTTAAGAGTCTGCTTATTTGTTTGCTCTATCTTTTTGCCCTTTGCTTGTTTGTCTTGTTTCTTGAATTTTACATATGAGTGAAATAATATGGTATTTTTCTTTTTCTGACTAACTTATTTCACTTAGCATAATACTCTCTAGTTCCATCCACTTCATTGCAATATCTTTTATATATATATAAATATATATATAAAGAAGATAAAGATATGATACACATGCACAAATATATATATATATATATCTCCATTCAGCAGTTGATAGACACTTTATATATATCTATATCTATATCTATATATCTTCTATATATATATATAGAAGATAAAGATATGGTATACACACACACACACACACACACATATCCATTCAGCAGTTGATAGACACTTGAATTGTTTCCATTATTTGGCTATTAGAATAATGCTGATATAAGCATTGGGATGCATATATCCCTTTGATTTAGTATTTTGTATTCTTCAGGTAAATAGTAGTCCAATTGATGGATCATAGGATAGTTCTATTTTTAACTTTTTGGGGAAACTCCATACTTTTTCCAGAGTGGCTGCACAAGTTTGCATTCCCAACAACAGTACACAAGAATTACCCTTTCTCCATATCCTTGCCAGCAACACCTGTTGTTTCTTGCATTGTTGATTTTAGCCATTTGGACAGGTGTGAGATCGTATCCCATTGTCCTTTTGATTTACATTTCCCTGATGATGAGTGATCTTTGAGCATCTTATCATACTGTTTCTGTTGGCCATTTGGAAAAATATCTGTTCATGCCTTTTGCCCATTTTTTAATTGGGTTACTCATTTTTAGGGTGTTTAATTTGACAAGTTCTTTATATATTTTGAATACTAACTCTTTATCAGATACATCATTTGCAAACATCTCCAATTCCTTAGATTGCCTTTTAGTTTTGTTGATTGTTTACTTTGCTGTGCAGAAGCTTTTTATTTTGATGAAGTCTCAATAATTTCTTTTTGCTTTTATTTCCATTGCCTTAGGAGACATATCTAGAAAGAAGTTGATATGGCTGATGTCAGAGAAATTATTCCCTGTGCTCTCTTCAAGGATTTTATGGTTTCAGGCCTCACGTTTATTGGAGATTAGGTCTTTGATCCATTTTGAGTTTATTTTTTATATGGTATAAGAAAGTGGTCTGGTCTCATTATTTTGCATGTATCTGATCAGTCTTTCCAAAACCATTTGTTGAAGAGACTGTCTTTTTCCCATTGCATATTCTTTCTGCTTTGTCAAAGATTAACTGACCACATAACTGTGCATTTATTTCCAGATCTTCACCGCTTTGAGGTGTTCTATTGTTTTTTCTTCTTGTGTTGATCACTACAGCTTTGTAATATAACTTAAAGCCCAGAATTGTGATTTCTCCATCTTTGCTTTTTTTTTTTTTTTTTTCAAAATTCCTTTGGCTACTTTGGGTCTTTTATGGTTCCATACAAATTTAGGATTGTTTGCTCTTTCTCTGTGAAAACGTCTGTTGGTATTTTGATAGAGATTACATTAAATCTGTAGATTGCTTTGGATAGTATAGACATTTTAACAATATTCATTCTTCTGATCCATGATTTTAACAATATTCATTCTTCTGATCCATGAGCATGGAATGTCTTTCCATTTCTTTGTGTTCTCTTCCATTCCTTTCATCAATGTTTTATAGTTTGCAGAATACAGGTCTTTCACCTCTTTGGCTAGGCTTATTCCTACGTATCTTATTATTTTTGGTGCAACTGTAAGTGGGATTCATTTCTTAATTTCTCTTTCTGCTGCTTCATTATTAGTGTATAGAAATATATTTTCATACATTTATTTTGTATCCTGTGATTTTTCTGAATTCATTTATCAGTTCTAGAAGATTTTTTTGGTATTTAGGGTTTTTTATGTACAATATCATGTCATCTGCAAAAGTAAAAGTTTTACTTCTTCCTTGCTGATTTGGATTCTTTTATATCTTTTCATTGTCTGATTGTTGTGGCTAGGACTTCCAGTCCTATGTTGAATAAAAGTGGTGAGAGTGGACACCTTTGTCTTGTTCCTGACTATAGGGGGAAAGCGCTCAGTTTTTTCCCCATTGAGTGTAATGTTCGTTACAGGTTTTTCATATGTAGCATTTATTGTGTTGAAGTATGTTCCCTCTAAACCTACTTCGTTGAGAGTTTTTATCAAGAATCGTTATTGTACTTTGTGAAATGGTTTTTCTGCATCCATCTACTAAAATGATCACATGGTTTTTAAGCTTTTCTTTTGTTGATGTGATGTATCATGTTGATTAATTTGAAAATATTGAACTCTTCTTGCAACCCAAGAATAAATCCCACTTAATTGTGGGGAACAGTTTTTTAAAATATATTGTTGGAAGACACATGAAACGATGCTCAGCATCCCTCCTCATCAGGGAAATACAAATCAAAACCACACTGAGATACCACCTCACGCCAGTCAGAGTGGCTAAAATGAGCAAATCAGAGAACTCTAGATGCTGGCGAGGATGTGGAGAAACGGGCACCCTCCTACACTGTTGGTGGGAATGTAAACTGGTACAGCCCCTCTGGAAAACAGTGTGGAGGTTCCTCAGGAAACTAACAATAGAACTCCCCTATGACCCAGCAATAGCTCTGCTAGGAATTTACCCAAGGGATACAGAAATGCTGATGCATAGGAGCACATGTACCCCAATGTTCATAGCAGCACTCTCCACAATAGCTAAAACATGGAAAGAGCCTAAGTGTCCATCAACAGATGAATGGATCAAGAAGATGTGGTTTATCTATACCATGGAATACTACATGGCAATGAGAAACAATGAAATCTGGCCATGTGTAGCAACATGGATGGACCTTGAGGGTGTTCTGCTGAGCGAAATAAGTCAGGCAGAGAAGGACAAATATCGTATGTTTGCACGTATAGGAGGATTAGGAGGAACTTGACAGAGGAACAAGGGGGAGAAGAAGGGTGGAAATTGTGGGGGAAAGGGAGAGAGGCAAACCATGAGAGACTCTTGAATGCTGACAAAAACTGAGAACTGATGGATGTAGGGGGGAGAGAGGATGGGCATGGAGGAGGGCACTTGTGGGGATGAGCACTGAGTGTTATGATGAAACTAATTTGACAATAAACTATTTGAAAAAATAAAAATAAAATAAAATATATTGTTGGATTCGGTTTGCTTGTATTTTGAGGATTTTTGCATTTATGCTCATCAGAGATATTGGCCTAAAGTTCTGCTTTCTTTTGTAATGTCTTTACCTGGTTTGGGTGTCAGGATGATACTGGTCTCATAGGATGAACTTGGAAGTTTTCCTTCTTTTATATTTTTGAAATAGTTTGGGAAGAATAGTTATTATTATTTAAAGGTTTGGTAGAATTTGCCTGTGAAATCATCTGGTCTTAGACTTCTCTTTGTTGGGAGTTTTTTGATGGCTGATTAAATTTTATAGCTGGTAATTGGTCTATTCAAAGCTTCAGTTTTGG
Source organism: Crocuta crocuta (assembly GCF_008692635.1). NCBI lineage: Eukaryota > Metazoa > Chordata > Mammalia > Carnivora > Hyaenidae > Crocuta > Crocuta crocuta. Next base: position 620,460 of record NW_027529573.1, read on the forward strand.
TTGTTTATATGTTTCTAGGAATTTATCCATTTCTTCTAAGTTGTCTAATTTGTTGGCATACTATTTTTCATAATGTTGTCTTGTAATTGTATTTCTGTGGTGTCGGTTATCGTTTTTCCTCTCTCATTTGTGATTTTGTTTGAGTTTCTCTCTCTCTCTCTCTCTCATGAGTCCAGCTAGAGGTTGATCTATTTTCTTGATTATTTTCAAAGAACCAGATCCTCACTGCTTTGAGGTGTTCTATTGTTTTTTCTTCTTGTTTTTTGTTTGGTTTTTTGTTTGTTTGTTTTTTAGTTTTATATCATGTATTTATCCTGTAATCTTTATTATATCCTTCCTTCTGCTGGTTTGGGGTTTTGTTTATTGTTGTTTTCCTAGGTCATTTAGGTGTAAGGTTAGGTTTTTTGAAATTTTTCTTGCTTCTTGAGGTTGACCTGTATTGCTATTTACTTCCCTCTTATAGCTTCTTTTCCTGCATCCCAAAGGTTTTAGATTGTTATGTTTTCATTTCCATGTGTTTCCTTGTAGCTTTTTTTTTTTTTTTTTTTACTTCTTGATTTCTTAGTTATACCATTCATTGTTTACTAGGATATTGTTAAACCCCCATGTATTTGTGGTCTTTCCAAATATTTTCTTATTGTTGACTTCTGGTTTCATAGTGTCATAGTCAGAAAAGATGTATGGTATGATATCAATCTTTTTGTATTTGTTGAGACCTGATTTGTGACCTAGTGTGTGATCTATTCTGGAGAATGTTCCATGTGCATTTGAAAAGAATGTGTATTGGTGTTTTAGGATGGAATGTTCAAAATATATCTATTAAGCCCATCCAGTCCAGTGTGTTACTCAAAGCCATTATCTCCTTGTTTATTTTCTGGTTAGATTATCTGTCCATTTATGTAAGTGGGGTGTTAAAGTCCTCTACTATTTTTGTGTTATTATTGATTAGTTCCTTAACATTTGTTATTAATTGTTTTATATATTTGGGTGCTCTCTTGTTAGATGCATAAATATCTACCATTGTTAGATCCTCTTATTGGATTGTCCCTTTTTTTTATGATATAGTGCCTTTCTTTATCTCATTAGTCTTTGCTTTAAAGTCTATTTTGTACAATATAAATATTGCTACTCTGGCTTTCATTTGACATCCATTTACATGATAAATGTTTCTCCATCTCTTCACTTTCAATCTGCAGGCATCTTTAGGTATAAAATGAATCTCTTGTAGGCAGCATACACATGGGTCTTGTTTTTTTTTTTTTTAATCCATTCTGATATACTGTGTCTTTTGATTGGAGCATTTAGTCCACTTACATTCAAATGATTATTGATAGATATGTATTTATTGCCACTTTATTATCATTTTGTTGTTGTTTCAGGAGATTTTCTCTGATCCTTTCTTGTCTTTGTCACTTTTGCTCTTTCCTTTCTATTCAGAGTCCCATCTAATATTTCTTGCAGGGTTGGTTTAGTAGTCATTAACTCCTTTAGTTTTTTTTTTTATCCTTATATTTACTTCTATTCTGAATGATAACTTTGCCGTATATAGTATTATTGGTTGCAGATTTTTCCCATTCAGCACTTTGAATATACCAGGCCCTTCCCTCTGGCCTGCCAAGTTTCTGTTGAAAATCTGCTAGCTTTATTGGTCTTCTCATGTAAGTAAAGGACTCCTTTTGTTTTACAACTTTTAAGATTTTTTTTCTACATCACTACTTTTTGCAAATTTAATCACAATATGTCTTGGTATTGGCTTGCTTTTGTTGATTTTGATAGGAGTTTTCTGTGCCTCCTGGATCTGGATGTCTGTTTCCTTTCCTAGATGAGGGAAGTTTTCAACTATTATTTCTTCAAATAAGATTTTTGCCTCCTTTTCTCTCTTCTTCTGTGATCCTTATAATATGAATGTTGTTATATTCAATGGAATCACTGAGTTCCTTAAGTCTATTCTCATGTTGCATAATTCTTCCTTTCCTCTTTTGTTCAGCTTCATTATTTTCTATTGTTTTTGTCTTCTAAATAACTAATTCATTTCTCTGTTTCTTCCAGTCTAATGTTTATTGCATTAATCCTGCTTCCAATCTCATTTATTGCATTCTTCATCTCTGATTGATTCTTATTTTGAACACTTTTATCTCTGTGGTAAGGGCCTCCTTGATGTCTTCTATTTTCTCAAGCCCAGTGAGTATCCTTATGATTGTTTCTTTAAATTCTCCATCATATATGTTACATATATTCGCTTTGCTTACATCTCTGGTTGTGGCCCTATATTGTTCTTTCATCTGGTCTAAGTTTCTGCCTTCTTCTGTGTGTTAGAAAAGACAGTTATGTTTCCTGGTCCTGAAGGTAATGGCTTTATGAAGAAGAGATCATGTAGTGTCCAGGGCCTGGTGCTTCAAGGCATGTCTCTACTGTGTACTGTGTTCACTCTGCTGTTGTGTTTTGGTTACTCTATCCTTCAGGCCAGTTTTCTACAGAAGCTCTCCTTGCCTGCTGTGGGCAGTGTTTTGCCTCTGGCCTGAATGTAGTCAGTTTTAACTAGATATGCTCTGGTCTGCTTGTGAAATGAGACCTGATACTACCTTCACTGGAACCGAAGCCCTGCAGAACTCTCTGGTTGGGAGACATGGTGAGGGCAAGGATTTGTACTGGTCTTCTGAGGGAGGGGCCACCAGACTGAGACAAGCTTGACTGAGACTAAGGCAAGCCTGACTGACAAGGGCAATCAGGCCAGAGTATGGGCAGTGGATGGTGAGGGGGACTGGGTGTAAGCAAGTTAGGCAACCTGTGTTGGGGCTGTGCTGCTTCCCACAGGTGGCTCTGTGTTCATTCTGAGGGGCAGTGGAGGGAAATGGTGCTGGCCAGCTCCTTTGTCCTCAGAGAGGTGTCCCTCCATGAATACTGCCTTTCATGAAAGCACTCCAAAAAGAGCAAATAATCTAACTCCTGGCACCCTAGGCATTCTTAAAATCCCTGTTTACATACCATTTGCCCCTGGTTGTTTGCCTGCCCTCTCTCTGTCCTAGCCAAAGTCACTGACCTTTAAAACTTCAGGCTTTAAGCCCCACTGATTGCAAGAAATTAAAAAAGTCAACCCCTCTCATTTTCCAATCTAATGGCTTTGGAATTTGTGCAGCCCCTGTGTGCTCTACTCTCTCTCACTTTTCTCCATGAACCATGACTTCCTCACCTCTGCAGCACCCATGATCCATTTCTCCCTAAACCATGTCTCTTCACTTCCTACTTTCTTCAATGTGGCCTCTTTTCTCCATTATGTTGTAGAATTTGCTGTCAGTCTTCAGGTTGATTTATGGGGCATTTAGAATGATTTGATAGTTATCTAGTTGTGTTTGTGGGACAAGACAATCCTAGGGTCCTCCTACTCCACCATCATCTTCCCTTTAGATCTATAATTGTTACATTCTTTTGATAAATTTGATATGAATTTCTTTGTCTCTTATTACTGTTTTTGGCTTAAAGTCTATTTGATATGAGTATAGTTACCTCTGCTCTCTTTTAGTTTCCACTTGATAGAATGTTTTTTTTTCCATCCCTTCACTTTGAACCTATGTGTGTCTTTCAAGTTGAAGTGAGTCTCTTACAGGCAGAATATATTTAGATCTTGGTCTATAATCAAATCAGACTCTGTGTCTTTTGATTGGAGAATTTAATCCATTTATATTAAAAGTAAAAAAACAAACACACTGGCAGTTGTGAAAGCCCTGCCTACTCACCTATTCTACTGTGACTGCTAGATTTTTGTCATGGTCACTTGCAAGTGGAAGCTGATGTCAAGTCAAGCTGTGGGTGGGCAGATGCACAGCTGGAGGGGTTAGCTGCAGGTAAGCCCACAGCTGCAGGTAAGTGACAGAACACAGTGCCAGATCCAGGCCTGCGAGCAGCTGAGAGAGCCTTGACTATCAAGCCATTCTGTGGCTCCAGGATCTTCCCATAGATGTGCACACAGCAATGGAGGCAGGTTATGGGTGTCAGGCTAATGGCATCCAGATACACAGCTAGGGAAGGGAGGAGCTAGCCCCAAGTGCACACATGGTGATAAGGATCATCTGCAAGGATCTAGACTAACATCTTGCACTTATATGGAGTTATAGAGGACTGTGCTGGCTGCCAGTGTGTGTCCTGGACTCCAGTGGGAGTGAGGTGAGTGGGTGGAGGGAGCCAGGAGGGACTTGGGTGGCTGACATCAGCAAACATGAATACCAGCAGGGCAAAAGCTGGTGAAATCTGCAGGGGCTCCAAGGCAACTGTGCTGGCCATGAAATGGGAAAAGCTGCTGAGGATCTATGCAGAGCAGGTCACTGGGTACCACAGTTGCTACAAGAGCATGACTGATACTGGCAGATTTTGCTTTTCTTCCTTCTTAGCTGTCTCTATACCTCTCAGTTTTGTGGGTCTCTAGGTGGGATGAAACCAAAATGTGTCTTTCATGCAGTACCCCCAAAGGCTGGAGAAGACCTTTACTCACCCCACTCTCCCTTTCCTAAGGAGAATAACTCTTTTCTATCTGGGAATTCTTTTCACTGTGCAATGCTGGCTTGGGGATATGGTATGATGAAGTCAAAATGAAGCTGTTTCCCTTCCCTTTTTAGTTATTCTCTGGTGTTATCTTTCATTCAGCTGCTGATTATTCCTAAGTAAACTCCAGAGCTCTCCCAGAGCTCTTTTGTTCATGTATAGCTATTTAATTTTTGATCTTTGTGAGGGGACTGGAGTTTCCTACATGATCATCTTGATGATATCACACTTACCCCCACTCCTGTTCAGTTTCCTACATTTTATTTTCTTTCTGTTTCTCAAACATGACAATTTCCATTGTTCTTTATTCAAATTCACAGATTTTATCTTCTGTCCACTTAAATTTGGTGTTGAACGTCTCTAGTGAATTTTTCATTTTTGCTATTGTACTTTTCAGAACTTTCATTTAGTGCCTTTTTTTTTTATTTCTATGAGAGAGAGAGAGAGACAGCGTGAGCAGGGGAGAGTCAGAGAGAGAGGGAGACACAGACTCTGAAACAGGCTCCAGGCTCCGAGCGGGCAGTCAGCACAGAGCCCGACGCGGGGCTCGAACCCACGAACCGCGAGATCATGACCTAAGCGAAAGTCGGACGCTTAACCGACTAAGCCACCCAGGCGCCCCATTTAGTGCCTTCTTATAATTCATATTCCTTAATTGATATTCCCATTTTGTACAATTGTTTTCTTGATTTCCTTTAGGTATTTTTGTTGTTGTTCATGTTTCCCTTTAGTTCTTTGACTATATTTAAGGCAGTGTTTTAAAGCTTATAGGTGATGTAGTAATTTTGACATCTAGACCTCTTCATGAAAGGCATTTATTTTTTCCATTGAATGGGTCACACTTTCCAGTTTTTTGTATGTTATAAGGATTCTCTTATGAAAACTAAACATTTAACTACTATAATAGTCAGGGTCTATCCATCAGGAAAAGCTAACAATTCTAAAAATCGATGCACCAAATATGGTAGCACCCAAATACATAAAACAATTAATACAGAAACAATCTTATGGACAAGAACGTGCTAATAACAGGGGACTTTAATACTCCACTTACTGCAATGGATAGATCAACTAGACAGATAATCACTAAAGAAACAATGGACTTGAAGGACACATTGGACCAGATGCATTTGACAGATATATTTAGAAGTCTACATCCTGAGGCCATGGAATTCACTTTCTTCTCAAGTGCGCATGGCACATTCCCCAAGATATGTCACACACTGGGACATAAAGCAGCTCTGAGTAAATATCAAAGAATTGAGATCATACCATGCACACTTTCAGATCACAATGCTATGAAACTTGAAGTCAACCACAAGAAGAAGTCTGGAAAACCTCCAAAAACATGGAAGTTAAAGAACACCCTACTAAAGAACGAATGCACCAATCAGGCAATTAGAGAAAATTTAAAAATATGTGGAAACAAATGAAAATGAAAATAAAACAATCCAAACTATGGGATCGCTTCTTGGCCTTTTGGCTAACATCAAGTGCAGACTCTATGAGATATGGCAAAGGCAGCCCTAAGAGGAAAGTACATGGTACTCCAGCCCTATTTCAAGAAATTAGAAAAAGCACAAGTACAAAATCTAACAGTGCACCTAAAGGAACTAGAAGAAGAGCATCAAGAGCAAAGCAAACCCAGTAGGAGAAAAGAAATAATAAAAATCAGAACAGAAATAGACAATATAAAATCCAAAGAAAGAGCTGAACGGATCGATGAACCAAGAGTTGGTTTTTTGAAATAGTAAACAAAATTGACAAACTTCTAGCCAGGTTTCTCAAAAAAAAAAAAAAAAAAGAGAGAGGGAGATGGGCATGGAGGAGGGCGCTTGTGGGGATGAACACTGGGTGTTATATGGAAACCAACTTNACCATAGGATCCTGTCGAGAGATGCAAAAAAGCATTTGACAAGATACAGCATCCCTTCTTAAAATAGACCCTCGAGAAAGACAGGATAGAAGGAACTTACTGAAACATCATAAAAACCATCTGTGAGAAGCCCTCAGCTAACATCATCCTCAATGGGGAAAACCTGAGAGCTTTCCCCCTGAGATCAGGAACACGACAGGGATGTCCACTCTCACCACTGTTGTTTAACATAGTGCTGGAAGTCCTAGCATCAGCCATCAGACAACAAAAGGAAATCAAAGGTATCAGAATTGGCAAAGAGGAAGTCAAACTTTCACTTCTCAAAGACGACATGATACTCTACATAGACAACCCAACAGACTCCACCAGAAGCCCACTAGAACTGATCCATGAATTCAGCAAAGTTGCAGAATACAAAATCAACGTACAGATATCAGTTGCATTTTTATACACCAACAATGAAGCAACAGAAAGAGAAATCAAATTGTGACTGATCCCATTCACAATTGCACAAAAAAAACCATCAAATACCTAGGAATAAACCTAACCAAAGATAAAGGAGATCTATATGATGAAAACTATAGAAAACTTATGAAGGAGATTGAAGAAGACACAACGAAATGGAAAAACATTCCATGCTCATGCATCGGAAGAATAAATATTGTCAAAATCTCATTACCACCCAAAGCAATCTACACATTCAATGCAATCCCAATCAAAATTGCACCAGCATTCTTCTCAAAACTACAACAAACTATCCTAAAATTTGTATGGAACCACAAAAGACCCCGAATAGCCAAAGTCATATTGAAGAAGAAAACCAAAACGGGAGGCATCACCATCCCAGACTTTAGCCTCTACTACAAAGCTGTCATCATCAAGATAGTATGGTATTGGGACAAAAACAGACACATAGGTCAATGGAATAGAATTGAGAACTCAGAATTGGACACAAAGGTACAGCCAACTAATGTTTGACAAAACAGGGAAGAGTATCCAATGGATAAAAGACAGCCTCTTTAAAGGATGGTGCTGGGAAAACTCGACAGCAACATGCAGAAGAATGAAACTAGATCATTTTCTCATACCATACACAAAAATAAACTCAAAACGCATAAATGAAGACCTGAATGTGAGACAGGAAACCATCAAAACCCTAGAGAAGAAATCAAGGAACAACTTCCTTGACCTCTACTGCAGCAATTTCTGACCTGACACATCCTCAAAGGAAAGGGAATCAAGAGCAAAATTGAACTATTGAGACCTCATCAAGATAAAAAGCTTCTGCACAAGAGAGGAAACAATCCATAAAACTAATAGGCAACTGATGGAATGGGAAAAGATAGTTGCAAATGACATATCAGATAAAGGGTTAATATCCAAAATCTATAAGGAACTCACCAAACTCCACACCCAAAAATCAAATAATCCAGTGAAGAAATGGGCAGAAGACATGAACAGACACTTCTCCAAAGAGTACAGCCAGATGGCCAACAGACACATGAAACGATGCTCAGCATCCCTCCTCATCAGAGAAATGCAAATCAAAACCACACTGAGATACCACCTCACGCCAGTCAGAGTGGCTAAAATGAGCAAGTCAGGAGACTCTAGATGCTGGCAAGAGAGTGGAGATATGGGCACCCTCCTGCACTGTTGGTGGGAATGTAAACGGGTGCAACCCTTGTGGAAAACAGTATGGAGGTTCCCGAAAAAATTAACAATACAACTCCCCTATGACCCAGCAGTAGCACTGCTAGGAGTTTACCCAAGGGATACAGGAGTGCTGATGCATAGGGACACATGTACCCCAGTGTTCATAGCAGCATTCTTAACAATAGCCAAAACATGGAAACAGCTTAAGTGTCCATCAGTTATCGAATGAATCACGAAGATGTGGTTTATCTATACAATGGAATACTACATGGCAATGAGAAAGAATGAAATCTGGCCATGTGTAGCAACATGGATAGAACTTGAGGGTGTTATGCTGAGCAAAATAAGTCAGGCAGAGAAAGACAGATACCATATGTTTGCACGTTTAAGTGGATTAGGAGGAACTTAACGGAGGACCATGGGGGAGGAGAAGAAGGAAAATAGTTGGGGAGAGGGAGGGAGGCAAACCATGAGTGACTCTTGAATGCTGAGAACAAACTGAAGGCTGATGCATGTAGGGGAGACGGGAAGAGGAGTGATGCGCATGTAAGAGGGCACTTGTTGGGATGAGCACTGGGTGTTATATGGAAACCAACTTGACAATAAACTAAGAAAACAAAAAGACTGACACTTTATGACTGCTGCTCCTTTAAGATTGTCACCACATGAGGGATTGAGAGAGTGACCGTCATTATTTTGTTTACAGTCAATATTTGATAATGTCTTAACTTGATTCAGTGCTTGTTTGGTTGCTATAAACGTTTGACTATTTTCCTAAGTTCTCCCAAAATTTGTTCTGACAGCTTCTGTTCATTGTTCCATGGAGGTGAGAGCTTAGAGTGACCCACTCCACAATTTTCCTGATGTCATCATTTTTATGATGCCAACCTGATTTATTTCTCTTTGAAGACTTTTTATATTCTTTGTCCATCTTTTTCCTAATAGTTTCCTCCTGTCTTTTTCTGTTGATTCACATAAATCACTTGAATAGTCTGGCTATCAGTTGCTGGCTTTCTTTGTATCGCTTTCTGTTTTCATGTTCTACCTTTTTCTTTTTCTGGCCCTTTGGTGAGATGGATATTGAACTGCCCAAGTCATATCTTCTGAATTTTATTTCACTGTTTCTATAATTTTACTTCTTTTTAGTACATTTTAGGATAATTCTTGGGCTTCATATTTATATCCACTAGGTTCAGTTCTGTTCATTCTGCTATTTAGCCCATCCTCCAAGTATTCTATTTCCACAAGTTAAATTTTTCCTTTTCAATATCTTTGGGTAGACAGTATAGTGCAGTATTTAAGAACTAGAACTCTGAAGTCAGGACTCTGGCCCTGAAGTGGTCAGAGATGGCATTTAAACATGAGAGCCAAGGAGTGTGAACCTGTAAAAAGAGGTTGTGTTAACTTACATCAAGGACATGATGCTGAAATGCATTCTTTATAATTACAGTGAGGAACTTGGCTATTTGAAATTTTATAGGTGAGAATAAAATATCCTACTCATTCCTGGAGGCTCTGAGTCATGTGGTTCACTGACAGAGAAGCAGCTTCAATTTCCAACCAATATGCTGAGCTTTGGATAAGGGGTTTTCAGACACAGGACTCTATATTTATCTTAATTTCAAATTTTTGAGATAACAGGAATGCTGGGTCTGATTTTTTTTTAATTTTTTATAGTTTATTTATTTTTGAGACAGAGACAGAGCATGAGTGGGGTGGGGGCAGAGAGAGAGGGAGACACAGAAGCCGAAACAAGCTCCAGGCTCTGAGCTGTCAGTACAGAGCCTGATGCGGGGCTCGAACCCATGAACGTGAGATCTGACCTAAGCTGAAGTCAGACGCTTAACCGACTGAGCCACCCAGGCACTCCTGGGTCTGCTTCTTAAACTAGCCTGGATATTAATCCCTTAACACACACTGTTTGCTTTACTTGGTGCCTAACAACTAGGAAACATCATTATCCATGTCCTGAGAGTCTTGAAAGAGTCCTCATGGAAGAAAAGAAGCCACTTTGACAGAAAAGATGTATTCCTATCATTATTTGGTCACGAGGAGATATCCACCTAAACCAAAACTAGAAGTACAGGCTCTAGGGAGAGAGACCCATCATGAACAAAACAACCAACTTCCCTGAACCTTCACTGTTCATCTGAACAGAAATAGAAATGCTTAACTCACAGATTCTAATGTTACAATTTACAACATTTGTTAATATAAATAAGTAGGTGCTCAATAGATGTTGTGTCCTGCCTTTTCCACATCCCACCCCATTCCAGGATATTCATTACTCAAGGAGAAATATTGTATTACCATTGGAAGGTTGTCTTGGGAAATACTATGGCAGGGAGAGGAGACTGTCAACCCCTAGGCCATGACCACAAGGTCCATCAAAGTTCCTGGATAAGTCCCTAAGCCTCTAAACTGCAGTTTCCTTCAATTACTTCATGGAACTGTTGTAAAGATTAGGTGGAGTCATCTGATACTGCCTACAAGGCCTGGCACATACAAGATGCCCAATAACTATTAGTGCTTTTTTCCCCCTCATGCCTCTCCCCACCATTTGCAAAATATCCTACTTGTGAAAATGAGTTTGAGGAACAATGTGTATATGGTACATGATGAGTATGAAATATAAATAAAATAAAAGCCAAGCCGGTGAAGTATCAAGCCTTGGCATCTAGGGAGGAGATCAGAATTAAACAGGTAGGCCCTAAAGGTAAGGGAAGGTGTTTCTGTACCTTAGCATTGTAATGTGCCTCAGCCATACCCACACAACTTTGGTTTAAAAAAAAAGTTTTTGTCCTAATACATCAATAAAAATCTCAAAATAGGGCCTGGGTAAGAGGTTGTTTTCAGTTCTACCTTGGTGATGAAATGAAGCCCCTCTGGAAATTAACTCTAAGTAGCTGTTTTCAAAATGTGGTCCACAGACCACTAGCATCAAAATCATCTGAGAACTTGTTAGAAATGCAAATTCTTAGACCCTACTTCAGATCTACTGAATTAGAAACTCTTGGAGTAGCCCCAATAATCTGTGTTTTAACAAACCCTCCAGGAGATTCTTATATAAGCTATTTTGATAACCACTACTCTAAACTCTTTATCTGATTCTTAAATGCCTATATACATGCTGCCAGTACTCCTGTGTAAAGAAGATCCCTTATATCGGGTGGGAATTTGCCACCAGGTTTTCGAGCAGGGAATGAATTGTATCAAATCACCTATTCTTTGAATTGTTCTTAGGATTACAAAAGCTGACTTGGTCAGGAATTCAATATGGAGCTCTGAGACTAAGTAACACTCACCTGAACCTCCCAGTGCCAGTCAAGCAACAATAGTGCCATTAACCTCATTCACACTCTCTAATTCCATACTAACATTCCATTAAGGCAATGGCACCTCATTCAAATAATTGCATTTACCAAAATTCAATTTAAAGATTAGAAGGAGTTTTCTTGGGGCTAGGTTGGGGGGAAAGTTAAGAAACTTCTCTTCACTAACTAACTGCACATGTTTTTCTCCTATGGTCTTCTTTTGTAAAGAAAGACAAGCTATAATCCATCTTTTAGGAGGTGGTGATTTCCACACCAGGAAAGAGTAGATTCTAGTGACTTTCAAAGGTAGAAATTTCTCTAAGTGAACACCAATGCCTGCCTCAATTACATAAAAGTAAACAATGCTCCCAGGTAAATCAAGAGCCTCCAGACTAACAACTCTGCAGGGAAGGAGGCCTGTCTTTTCATTTAGGGAGATTCTTTTTTAAAATATTCATCTAGGGGCGCCTGGGTGGCTCAATAGGTTAAGCGTCCGACTTCGGCTCAGGTCATGATCTCACTGTTTGTGGGTTTGAGCCCCGTATCGGGCTCTGTGCTGACAGCCAGCTCAGAGCCTGGAGCCTGCTTCAGATTCTGTATCTCCTTCTCTCTCTGACCCTCCTCTGCTCATGCTGTCTCTCACTTTCTCTCAGAAATAAATAAAACATTAAAAATTTTAAAAATAAATAAAAATAAAATAAAATATTCATCTATATTTAAAGAAAAATTTTTTGCCTGGTTGGACCTAATTTTTCAGTTCTATAAACTGACCATAACAAGAAGTCATTATGTCCCCAAATACTCATCCTCCATTTGAAGAAAAAAAATTAGTTATTTTCTATACTCCTGAAATTATTTGATTACAATTTATCACTTACTGGCCTTTGGTTGCCCACATGATTTAGTCTGCCCTAAAAAGACATTATTTATTGAAAGTAATTACCTCATGTTTACTAGATGTTTTGAAGTTGAAATAATCTCCTTTGCTACCTTTTATTCAAGTTGCTATATTCTATTTTCAACTATCTTGGCTCTTTTTTCCTAATCCATATCTTTTTCCAACTAAACCTCTCCACATAGTATTTCTTTAGAATATCTAGAAAACAGGAAACATGATGCTACAGTTTTTAAAAATATTTTTATTATTATCAAAGTAATACATTTTAATTTATGGGACAAATGCAGTTTAATATAACATCTGTTTGGCATCTTTCATGTATGTATCTGTCATCCCCTTTACAAAGTGACCTAGTCACACCCAGAGGAGGTAGGTAGATGCTATAAGCACCAAGGTCCCCATTTTTCAAACAGAAAAATACACAGTTAAGGCAAAATAATTTATCACAATATACACAGTGAATCATTTGCAATGCCAGAAACTGAATCCAGGACAAACTAGATACGTTGTGCCCACTTCATCTACCAGCTTTCAATCCTCTCCCTTTATCCTCTCAAGACTCAAAAATACCACAAACTCCACATGAAATGGAGTCTGCTGAGTAATGCCAGCCGTGTGAAATTCCACACATTCCCCTCTTCTCTGCCTCACTTAAAGGCAGTATGAGGGTATATCAAATAGTGCCCTTCCTTCCAGAAGAACAAGATGTCCCTTTGCGAGTTGAACCATTTTTCACCTAAGAACTGCTCTCAGCTCCACAGCACCTCAGATCCCAGCTCTTTTCCAAGCTAGCTTGAAATCAGGCAATACTAACATCATGACTTTTTCTTAACTTTAAAAGTTCATATTACAACATAATTTGAGATTTCACAGGTGGGACTAAAATAATTAAATTAAATTAATTATATTTAAATTATATTTTAAACACTTCTTCTTAGGAAACAGGTTCAATAAGAAATACACTCCTGTCACCTAAATGTATCGAGTGCTACCACTCAGGACAGAGACTTACCGTAACTTTGCTCAATGGATGATCACCAACCAAGACACCCCAAAAAGGAAGGGCTGTGGTCACATTTACTCATGGGGAAGAGAATATTGAGCTAAATGTTTACATGTTTCAAGAGATTCTGGCTGCTTTGAGATGACAGATGTCCCAAGAGGTATATTTGCTCTATTCTGTGACATAGATCAGCTTTTAAGTTCAGATGTCAATATCTGCATCATAAGGAGAGTGGCCTTGGAAAGTGCATTCTAATTGATGAGAGTCGCCAGAGTGTGTATTTTGTGCAGCCACAAACACACACACACACACACACACACACACACACACACACACACACACGTTTAACCAAGGGCCAAGCTTACATAAAAATAAAGCAAGTTTTTATAAATAAATGCCCAAATCATCCATTCAGTCCATAAGCATTGCTGAGTCCCTAAGACATTCCGGATACAGCAAATGACAAAATAAGTCAAATCTCAAACATGAGTAACTCACAATGGACATTTCTTTAAACAAACAGAAAATCCCTTGACTCAAGATTATCCACTTTCCCCACATGTCTGAGGCTACTTCCTGGGTCCCTCCCTTTGGGGTAAGTCCTGCCATCACTAAGCTTTCCCTTCAAAGAGAAAATACCCACGGCAAAGACCCTATCAAGCTCCCAGATTCAGCTTCAATGCAGTCATCAGTTTATTACATTGATTTCCTTGTGTCAAAGAAAAACTTGACAGGGATATGAGAGGGAAAATTTTTTTCTTAAAACACATGAGGAGAAGGTCATATAGGAGTGGCATGAACCAGGGAGACCACAGCTCTTAAAGTAATATTCAAGGATCACAAACATTGACACACTGAATCTACCTGAGACAAATTTGCATCAGACATTGCAAAGCTTCTGTTTCTTAGTCTGTCTTTTCCCAGATATGACTGAGTTGGATTTTCATTCTGCAGGTCTAATATGTACAGATGACAATATCACACTGGCCTCAAATACATAATTTAAGAGCAAATTAATGATTTTTCTTCAGCTAGCCTGCAATTACACCTGTACACATTTATCAATTGGGCAAAATTTACAACTGGCTGGTTTACCTTTAAAACCACAGAATGGTACTAAAGGAGGCAAAGTAGAAGTCTGACCTTCAAAACACAGCCTGCAGCAGAAAGCAAGACTTAGGCAAAAAATGCATGGCAGAAAACAGCCACGGCAAGCAGGATGATGCCATTGATGTTAACTATTGTTCTCCACAAAGGCTTCTCAGAGGTGTCTGTCATCTTCAGCTTCATAGCTGCCTCCTCCTCCTTTGTCATTCTGGGGCCCTTCTGCTGGTCCAGGCCACAAAACAGGTCATAGCCCCGCCTGAAACATCCTTTTTTCTCCTCAGGAACTTCTGTGTTAGAGTAAAGGTAAAAAAAAAAACAGAGAGAGAGAGATGACTGGATACAGAAACAGGAGGCACAGGGAAAGGTTTCAGGGGAGATACCATGAAATGGAACATCTACCATTCTACAGACATTTCCCAATTTTCTTGTTTGCAGGAATGGAAATGGTACAAAATATTTAAGTGAACTTATTAATTATAGGATGATGGTAGTAGATGGATTCTACATCTTTATGATCAACTAAATTAAGTTTTATCTCTATCAGACCAATGCAAATATTTTTGATTTAGAAAATTCATAATCAAACAAGAAATAATAGTTTGTTAGAAGAAATGTTAACAATGGGCTTGGAGATAGGACATATGAACAACATGGAAAACCCATCTCTAAAACACAAAAACTCAGGGGAGGAGGCAAGATGGCGGAGAAGCAGGGAGCTCCGTACATTTCACTCGCCCCCATCTCTCAAACAGAGAAGGCCTGAAGCCATAGGAACCCTTACAGAGTTCAGGAGTTTGGGAGGAAAAGGAGACAGAGTCCGCTGAGAAAACCATATAGCGTGAGTGTGAACTGGGGAAGATAAAATCAGGCCAGGACTGGAGACACAAAGGGAAGGGGAGATCCTCCTTTGCAGGGAGCCGCGGTGAGTCTAGGGGGGGAAAAAAGAAAGAGTGGCCGAAACTGCTCAAGACACTGTCCCTGTCTCCAGACACTGGAGAAGAGAAAAACCTCTGCTCAGGACACAGAAGGACCTGGTTTCCTGCTGTCCAGCTGACTCTAGGGGAGACGAACTGGTCCCAGGCGACCCCAGGAGAAACTGCTCCTCACTTACCAGCTCAACCTGGAGGGAACGCGAGGGGCGCCTAAAGCTGCGCCTTTGTACTTCTGGCTCAGCTGGACCCCCAGGGGAAGGCGAGAGGCTTGAAACTGCTCTGAGTGACTTGCCTGTGAGTTTATATTTCAGGCAATTTCAATGGGCGGCGCGGACTAAGATTTGGAAACGAGGCCTGGCTTGGGATATAAAGCATGGCCCACCTTGGCTACGCCCCTGGCACAGGGAGATGACACCCAAAAGAGTGAGTTGCAATACTTGGTTCAGGAAGAGACAGGGGGCCGCCACTTTTCTCCCCACAACCACCAAGGCAGAACTCCCACAGGACACACTGGGGTGCCCCCCTCCCCCCCCTTTTTTTTACCAGAGCTAGGGCAAGACCAACATGGATGCATTGCCCTGATTAATTCTGGTCACTGGCTTGCTTCAACAGTCACATTTAATCCATTTTCTAGATGTAAATTCTACACCTACCTACCTTTTCATCTCTTTCTCTCTGAAGTAATCACACTATATAGTTTCTCTGAGTAGCATTATCGACATTTCTTTCGCCTCCTCTCCAATCATATTCCCCTCTTTCTGTCTCTGAATTAATCCTCTTAGTCTTTCTGCCTGCTCATTTCATTTCCAATTTCGCTTCCTCCCTGCCCTATCATTTCTCTCTTTGTATATGCTCTTCTATCAGCACAGCATACAGCCGGCTATTTATTTGTAGGTGGGAATTCTGGTTTAGACTGTCCTTTGTCTATTGAGTTTTTTCTTTTTTCTTTTCTCCTTTATTTTTTTAATGTATTTTTAATTTTATTATTTGTCTTCCCTCCTTCCTCTTTTTCTGTTTTTTTCCCTGTCTGTGTCCCTTCCTTTTTTTCTTTTTCTTTTTCCCTTTCGATATGTATGTTTGTTGGATTTGTCTGTGCGTTTGTGTGCCTTTGTTCCCTGTGTGTTTGTCTGTTTTTTTTTTTCCTAGGGCTACTTCAAGAAACAAGCCAAAGTACACATGGTGGAGAGTCCCAAATACCACTATGAGTAGGAAAATAAAATAACCAAAGTCACAACAAGAAAGACCAAGAGAAACCATTCAAAGAACACATTCTGAACAGATAGGCCCTGGACAGTCAAAGCCCCATCTTTGGTACAGCAGCACTCACAGGTGCAGAGTGCATAACAAGCTTTTAAAACTAACAAGAGGGGGATTCCGGCAAGATGGCAGAGAAGTAGGAAGCTCCGTAGTTGCACTCGCGCCCATACCTCACACGAAAAAGATCTGAAGCCATCGGAAACCTTACGAAACCCGAGAGATTGGGAGAAAAAGGATGCATAATCCACTGAGAAAGCCTTCTAATGGCTACCTCAAGAAACAAGCCAGAGTACACAAGGTGGAGAGTCCCAAATATCACTACAAGTAGGAAAATAAAATAACCAAGGTCCCAACAAGAGAGACCAAGAGATACCATTCAAAAAANTGAAACTGGTACTGGAAAACAGTGTGGAGGTTCGTCAAAAAGTTAACAATACAACTCCCCTATGACTCAGCAATAGCACTGTTAGGAATTTACCCGAGGGATACAGAAATGCTGATGCATAGGAGCACATGTACCCCAATGTTCATAGCAGCACTCTCAACAATAGCCAAAACATGGAAACAGCCTAAGTGTCCATCAACGGACGAACGGATCAAGAAGTTGTGGAATATGTATACATTGGACTACTACATGGCAATGAGAAAAAAATGATATCTGGCCTTGTGTAGCAACATGGATGGACATTGAGGGTGTTCTGCTGAGCGAAATAAGTCAGGCAGAGAAGGACAAATATCATATCTTTGCACGTATAGGAGGATTAGGAGGAACTTAACTGAGGACCATGGAGGAGAAGAAGGGGGAAATGGTTGGAGAAAGGGGGAGAGGCAAACCATGAGAGACTCTTGAATGTTGACAAAAACTGAGGATTGATGAATGTGGGGGGGGGCGGAGGGTGGGTTGGGCACGGTGGGAGGCACTTGTGAGGATGAGCACTGGGTGTTATGTGGAAACCAACTTGACAATAAACTATTTGTAAAAAAAAAAAAAGTTTCTGAATATTACCAAAATTGCTTATCTACAGTTAAAAAAAATCAGTTAAATAATGAAAAAAAAATGTGAGACAGGAAACCATCAAAACCCTAGGGAAGAAATCAGGGAACAACCTCCTTGACCTCAACTGCAGCAATTTCTGACCTGACACATCCTCAAAGGCAAGGGAATCAAGAGCAAAAATGAACTGGGGCGCCTGGGTTGCTTAGTCGGTTAAGCGTCTGACTTTCACTTAGGTCATGATCTCGCAGTTCGTGGGTTCGAGCCCCACGTCGGGCTCTGTGCTGACTGCCAGCTCAGAGCCTGGAGCCTGTTTCAGAGTCTGTGACTCCCTCTCTCTCTGACCCTCCCCTGCTCACGCTGTCTCTCTCTCTCTCTCCTANCAACATGGATGGACCTTGAGGGTGTTATGCTGAGTGAAATAAGTCAGGCAGAGAAGGACAAATATCATGTTTGCACATATAGGAGGATTAGGAGGAACCTAACTGAGGACCATGGGGGAGAAAAGGGGGGGAAATGGTGGGGGAAAAGGAAAGAGGCAAACCATGAGAGACTCTTGAACGCCGAGCACTGAGGACTGATGGGTATGGGGGAGAGGAGAAGGGGGGTGATGGGCATGGAGGAAGGCACTTGTTGGGATGAGCACTGGGCGTTATATGTAAACCAACTTGACGATAAACTATTTTTAAAAATTTTTTAAAAAATGAATAAATGTTAGAAGATTTTTAAATAAAAAATTTAAAAAAACACACAAAAACTCATATCTGTTTACCACATCACTGGAAAGCAGTGAGACTGGCATGACTCAGGAGCATATTGGCTCCACCTGAAAGTTCCAAAGCGTTACAACAGATCCAGTCATGTGATAATAATTGGTCTGAATACATCCTGATACAGGGCAGCAACAATCAACACTTCCAGGGCTTAATGTCTCCTCTTGCATATAAACACTGCTGAATCAAATCACTCAATGTCCCTTTTAAATCTATGACATTATGACTCAATGTGGAGATATTTTTGGAAGTGGAAGAAGCAGATAGCATGTCCATGCCTCCCTGCTCTAAGGAAGCAGAAACGGTGTACCTTTTTCAGCAACATGGTTAACTGCTTGTGGCTCTAGGTTCTTTCCAGTACGTTCAGAATCACAGGTTTTAAAACTATAAGGTCTTTAGACCAAGAGCAGATTGTATCAGAGCTGGGATAATAGGCAAAGCCACTTCCTTCCTGTCTTAATTCACATGTCTGTAAAATAAGGCCATAAGGCCAAATTATCTCTAGGGCCATTTCAAGACTAAGGATTATATATTTTTGATGGCCATACTCAACTTATTCTGCTGCATCTGTGCTCCCCTTCAGATGGAGTGATGACACCATCATCCCAGCACTAGATAAAGCACATATGATCTTGTACTCCCACACCTCTGCATACTACACATCTCCACAACCATCCTCAGTATGTGCACATATGATCTTGTACTCCCACACCTTTGCATACTACACATCTCCACAACCATCCTCAGTATGTGCACCTCAGTATGTGCACCACTCCCAAGCTCCAATAGATAAGCCTAGGAAAATATTTCCCCATGATCAAGATAAGTCTCTGAATACTGACTATGCATTATCTTACTGGACTTCAGGGAAATCTGATTTTCTAAATCTGATGTGGTAAGCTGATGAGACATAAGACACGAAGAGGCTCTCACCCATCTTCCTGATATCACTAGAACTAATCATAACTTAGGTTCCATCTGCTTTCAGCTCACAAGCTCTGACTTCCCTTGTCCCTGGCCATGCCCCAATCAAGTCAGGGTGGCAAATACCCAACTCATACTTACATAGTTCACACTGTGAACCAAGATATAAGGAGACTGGGACAATTCTGCACCTCTCTATTCCCCTGTCTCTTCAGCCCACAGAGTCAATTCCCCATCCATTTCATCTCATTCCCCACCTCATTCCTTACTCCCTTCCAGAAGGGAGCTCTGAGCTTTGATGAAGACATTTCATACATGCTTCAGTTCAGTGGCCTTGCTATTGGAGAAGTAACTTTTAAGGGCTTGGAATTAGGTTCTGAATCACAAATCACCTATTTCAATGGTCTCTTCTGGGGTTTCTTGGATGTCCTCCTCTCCTGCATCCAAGTCAATACGTTCCTCTTTGCTGTTGCGCAGGCTCCAGCACAGACGGTAGAGCTATGAAGAAAGCAAAACAGGTTAGCAGAAAGATCCAAATAGTGTCTTGGGTCAAGAAGTTGGGAGAACAAAGAGATGTGCTTAAAAAAGGAAAAGGTGCATCACTTCCTTAAAGGTGTCAGTGGATAGCTGGCAATTGCTCTAGAACACAGCAGGCATTGGAGGCGCCCCCATTAAGATATTCACTTTGCCAGTGTTTGCTGAATAAAACTCAATAAAAAATGAAAACAACAAAAAAAGAGGTATTGTAGTCTCTCAGTACCAACAAAACATAGATAACAGTTTCCATGTACAACAATATCTCTAAATATGTTGGGCACTTAGATGTGAATTATATACATGAATATATCAGCTGTTTTGATATTATATTTGGAGACTAAGAGACTGCCTTGAATAAAGAAATGTTTGTTGAATGAATGAACTCTTCTTACATATGATAACCAGATTTGTTCCTTTTATCACTGGTGCTAAGAAAGAAGACTACACATTTATTTGCCTAGACCAAAAGTATAAGAGTAAAGTTTTGTACTATGTCTTTGTTACATTATAAAGACATAATCTGTAGGATTTTGAGCCATATTAGAATAGAGTAGAGCTGAAGACACTGCTGGGAGCCACACCGGCCTCTCTGGATGGCAGTCACAGCAAGGAAATGGCAGTGTTTGCACAGCTCCTGCCACGAGAACAGGCAGGAGCTCTTTCTGCTACACTCTCTCTTTCTGCTACTACGGGCTCATGTTGGAAATGAGCCTGCTGGTATTGACCAGGCCTCACAATATTCCATATCAGACCCATATTCTGAACACAGATACCTCATAAGGAAAAGCATATTCCTGTCTTTACAAAAGAGATTTTAGATGAAAGCTCTGTGGATGATTGTCAAAAGGCTCTTCCTATGGGCCTTGCAGATCCAAGACTTAGATAATAAAGGGGGTTAAGAACACAAGAGTTACAATTGAGCCTGGTCCCATGTCAAAAGAGCCTAATTTAGAGTTAAGGTACAGATAAGGGCAGAACATAACCTACTAATTGGTGATGCATAGCAGTCCCTTCCTCAAGGCCTACATTTCACAAACACTCTCCCTTACACTGGCAGCTGGGATGAGGATAGATACGAGTAGCTAAAACATAAACCCAGATGCAAAGACTGACACATTTAGGGCCCTCATGGTGGCATCCACAAACAAACCAGTTCAGAAACATTCATCCTCTTGAGAGCCAACAGAATGATTCCTAGCTTATCTATATACAACTTAACCTATATATTACCCTGTTTTTCACTAAGAGCATCCTGTTATTTCCTTGGTTGTAAATTCACTATGACTGGGATAATTCTGCAGAATATAAAAAACTTGTTATTGCAAAAGACCTCCCATTGTAGAAATTCCTTTCTCTGACTTCATGCTGTTTCTGAACCTTTAAATAAAGACACCAAAACCGACAGGACGGAAATGCCTGCCTGGTGATCAGAAAGAATCTAGGGGCTCTCTCACTGTCTCTCTCACTGACACTATCCATCCTTCAGGGACCCCTGAACCTGCCGGAGCCGGCCTCCGACAAGACACAGCTTCTATGGACATGAAACCAGAAACTTGAAGTCTGAAAATCAATTTAATGTGTTCATTCCACCCATGCCCTCTTTTGGTGACTACCTTGCTTTCTCCACTTCAAGAGGAATCATGGAGCATAATTGTGGTTCTTCTGCTATAAAAGCAGTCTTTGTTTTACATCAATATTGGTCACAGCTTTAAAAAATCAGGGGCGCCTAAGTGGCTCAGTCGGTTAGGCGTCCAACTTCAGCTCAGGTCATGATCTCACAGTCCATGGGTTTGGGCCCTGCATCAGGCTCTGTGCTGACAGCTAGCTCAGAGCCTGGAGACTGTTTGGGATTCTGTGTCTCCCTCTCTCTCTGACCCTCCCCTGCTCACACTGTCTCTCTCTGACTCTCAAAAATAAATAAAAAAGCATTTTTAAAAAATCATAATGAAGTTGAAGGTTTCTCAGGGTTTCCATAAGTCCCTGTACTTGTGTATGCACAAGTTATACACAAGTTAACAAAACCCTTTCTCTTTCTCTAAGGGCAAAAATGACCTTAGCTAACTCTCTAGTTCTGTTCCTAAGAAACCTTAAAAAGGTAAAACATCAACTGTGTTGGATTACCAGACTATACTGCTTGTGGTAAAAATGACCCATTATTGGAAATCTTCATCTGCATTGGGAGGGTGTGAATAAATCCTAAACCAAGGGTGACATCTAGAGTTAAAGGAGAGTACTTGTCATTTTTGGACTCTTGAATCAATTGGACTTTGATATTGTTTGAAATTTCTCAAACTCTATGAGTAATTGTTTGAAGACTTAATTGGAAGAAATTAAGGGAATATCATATGTCAAATTTTCCGGAGTGTGGTGATTTTTGTAACTAGCATATCCCTGGCTGGGACCCCTGGAAGTTATACCTTGGGACTATTAGAAGAAATCTAAGTTCCTATTTGAGACATGAGCATCTAAGCCAGGGTAGCCCCTGTGCTCACCCATGTGACCTCATTCCCTTGCACCTTGTGCTGTCATTCAGGGGGCAGGATCCAGAGAATATCCCCTGGACTGAAATATGAACTACTATGAAAACTTCTGCCAAAGACGCTTGATACTGCTTTGCTGGCACACTGTGTTTTCTGTTCTGTGTCTTTCTATGTAAAACAGATGGCAAGCATGGGCTATTTTAGCCATATGAGTGCAAATATCTAATTGAGCAAAGGGCAACCAACGTGGGTGTTGCAGCATGAACATGAAACAAGGGCAGAACCCCTCCCCAAAATCGATACTCACGTGCACATCTGGAATGGGTTTGGTGAAGAGAGAGACAACAACAATGATGATGATAGAAATGACAAAGAGGATGATGGCAAAATATAGGTAATGCACACCACAGATAATTTTGGGACAGTTGCTGGGCTGCATGCAGCTCCCAGTTCCATAGGAAAATTCAGCCACCATACGGGACACCCCAATCAGAAATCCGATGATCAGTCCCCAAAAGGCTCCCTGTGAAAGAAAACCCTGGGTTAACTAATACCAAACACACAAAACATCTGGGTGTTCCTAGGGGGATAGAGGCAAAGGAACAAAAATGAAACAAATGACAGCTTCAGATCATCTGAAGCCAGAACACTGGAGTACAGATTGGCTAGGAGTGTGATGTCAGGCCTAAGCCTTCAGCAGGTGTTTTTATCATGTTTCAGTGACATGATTTTACCTGGGTCTTAAAATGAGAATTCATAATATAACGGGGTACAGTGTCTAATAACTGGTGTTTAATGTCAACCCAAAACTTTAATTCCAAAAATTCCCTTTAGTTTTTAAAAATAATTTCAATCTCTCTCCCTGGAGCTACTATCACCATCAGCCTCCAGATTTAGGCACATTCAGATGTAACATAATTACTTGTGGAGTAATTGGTATTCCTTGAATACACTGAAAAACAAATTAGGTCTACCCAAGGGATACAGGAGTGCTGATGCATAGGGGCACATGTACCCCAATGTTCATAGCAGCACTCTCAACAATAGCCAAAACATGGAAACAGCCTAAGTGTCCATCAATGGACGAATGGGTCAAGAAGATGTGGTTTATCTATACAATGGAATATTACATGGCAATGAGAAAGAATGACATCTGGCCATGTGTAGCATCCAACATGGATGGATCTTGAGGGTGTTATGCTGAGCGAAATAAGTCAGGCAGAGAAGGGAAGATACCATATGTTTGCACGTATAGGAGGATTAGGAGGAACTTAACGGAGGACCTTGGGGGAGAAGAAGGGGGGAAATAGGGGGAGAGAGGGAGGGAGTCAAGCCATGAGAGACTCTTGAATGACTCATGAGACTCATGAGAGACTCATGAGAGACTCATGAGAACAAACTGAGGGCTGATGAGGGTGGGGGAAAGGGAAAGAGTAGTGATGGGCATGGAGGAGGGCACTTGTGGGGATGAGCATTGGGTGTTATATGGAAACGAACTTGACAATAAACTATTTAAAATAAATAAATACAACACACACACACATAAAACAAAAACAAAAACAAATTGGATCTTTTGGAAATGGAAGAGAAAGAAATGTTTCCATCAAGATATAAATACTACTTTCTTCATTAGCCACTTTTAAGATCCAAAGTCACTGTTTTAAATTTGAGAACATAAAAAACTATACAATGTGTTTTTACATTAAGCTTTGGGTTTGCATATTAGAAATATGGAAAACTTTTAAGAGACTAGAATTATTGGGGGACAATTTTTCAGAGTTTTTTAATCCCTTCCTCCCCTACTTCCTTCTTTCCTTCTTTCCTCCATTCCTTCCTTTCCTCTCCTTTTTTTCTTTCAGTCCTCACCTAGAGAACCAAGTCTGAATCTAGAGACCCACATTTTATTTATTTAAAAATTTTTTAACATTTATTTACTTTTGAGAGAAAGAGAGGTGTGAGCAGAGGAGGGTCAGAGAGAGGGAGACACGGAATCCAAAGCAGGCTCCAGGCTCTGAGTGGTCATCACAGAGCCCGACACGGGGCTCAAACTCACAGACCACAAAATCATGACCTGAGCTGAAGTCGGGTGCCTAACCAACTGAGCCAGAGAGGGATCCACATTTTTAAAGGACCAGTGACAAAATAGAGTAAATTCAGAGGAGGGTGGGAAGAAAGTGCTTTCATGTCAAATATTGATTCTTGAACTCTGTTAGCCACAGGAACCCCGGTACTTTATATCCCAGGTGTGCTACATTATCATGTCATGTGTATTTATGTGCAGGGTCTTATCATAGGTCACTATATCTGGGAAAGCACAGGCTCTTCCCTTCCTTGTTCTCACTTAAAAGTCCCCTCTCATCCTCCCAAGACAGAATTGGGTAGGGCCATCCTTTTTGCTGTGACTGAACTGTAGACACACCTCCATGCCAGCACTGATCCCACTGTTATGGAATCATTCATTCACTTACTTCTCTTTCTTCCATCTGAACTGGGAACTTGCCCAGGGAAGGACCAGGATTTATTCCCTTTGTGTTGCTAGTGCCTAGCTCTATGGCTGGCATCTAGAAGTATCTGACAGATAGATGATAGATAGATAGATAGATAGATAGATAGATAGATAGATAGATAGATAGATAGATTGACAGACAAGGAAAAAGAAAAAAATGTTCCCCATTAATCCCCCATTTACTTATTCATTTAAAAAATATGTTTTTCCTTTAGTATGAATAATATTGATAAAATCTGCTATAAAGCTTTCCTTCTCTTTTGACAATTAGCCTTTTCCTGTTCTTTTAGTCTTATTCTCAAGAGCCTCTTAAAAAATCTGGGAATTCTTTGACATCTTCCTCAAAACTTAGAGTCACCCTCATAAAACACAATCTCTGATCTGTCCTGAGAATCACTTGGCAGTCTCTACATGTTACTCTCTAGAGATTCTAGGAAAGGGTTTCTCACCCTCAGCACTGTGACATTTGAGCTTGATAATTCTCTTGGGGGTGGGAGGTGAGCATGGGAGAAGCTGTCATGTGCACTGTAGAAAATTTAGCAGCATCCCTGGCCTCCACCTACTAGATAGCAATCCAAATCATAGCAATCTATCCGAATCATAGCAATCAAAACTGTTGCCAGACATTGCTAAATATCCCCTGGGGAAAGGGCAAAATCACCCCCAGTTGGGAACCATTACACTCTATCCCAATTCTTAGCCTTATTTTTTTAATGTCCCAGTCCTTTGTTGAATTGAATCTGTTTTTGGTTCATGGCAATACCCAGCTGGGCTTCTAGCCATACTTTACTAACTTGTATTTCAGAAATCTCTCAGCTTCTCCCAATCCCTCTTGAAATATATCCTAAGATTGTGCCCATTTCTCTAACCTGTCATGATCATTTGCAGGATTTTTTCTTATCTTTCAAGGTTATTTATCTGTGCATGCAGTTTTGTGATAACAGCAAATCTGGACTATGTTCTTAATGGCAAATGTTGAAAGAGAAGTACATGAGGTAATTTTATATTTCAAATCTGGGTCACTCCAGTGAAGTATTTGTTTCTGTCCTATTGGGAGAAAGAAGTTATCTCTAACCAAAAATATGCTATTATTTATACTGCTTCAAACAATAAACTACATAGTCAGCACCCCATTCCATCCCAGCCTTCCCCAGGCATGTAGACGGTTTGATACAGAGACAGCTGAGCAACACTCCAGTCAGAAGGTATATCCAAAGACATCCTTTTCATGGTTTCAAAACCTGTGACAGTACCCCACTGAAAACCCAAACTCTTTAACCTGGCTTTCAAAGGAGCCATTCCTTTTTCCCTTCAAACTTTTATTTAAAGGGCTTTTTTTTTAAGAGAGAGAGAGAGAGAATGTGTGTGTGTGTGTGTGTGTGTGTGTGTGTGTG